>NW_006408713.1:3080565-3081365 GCF_000296735.1 Chrysochloris asiatica
ATATAAGGTGCACCTCATACCAAACAAAGGCTGCTGTCTTTGATCTTCATCAGTAAATGTTTTAAGTCCTCTTCACTTTCAGCAAGCAAGGCTGTATAATCTACATATTACAGGTTGTTAATGAGTCTTCCTCCAATCCTGATGCCATGTTTTTCTTCATATAATCCAACTTTTTGGATAATTTGCTCAGTATACAGATTGAATAAGTATGCTGAAAGAATACAACTTTAGTACACTCATTTCTTAATTTTAAATTATTCAATGACCCCTTGTTCTATTTGAACAACTGCCTCTTGGTCTATGTACAGGTTCCTCATGAGCACAATTAAGTCTTCAGGAATACTCATTTTTCTAAATGTTGTCCACAGCTTGTCATGATCAACATAATAAAAAACCTTTGAGAAATCAATAAAATACAAGCTTGTCATGTTCCACAAAATCAAAAGCCTTTTTGCAGTCAATAAAGCACAGGTACATCTCTTTCTGGTAGTATCTGCTTGCAGCAAGAACCATCTGACTTAAATACTGTCCTATTTTGAATTCTACTTGCACCTCTGTTAGTTCCCTGTCAATGTACTGTTGTAACCATTTTTTCATTATCTTTAGCAAAATTTCACTTGCATTCGATATTAATGATATTATCTGATTATTTCCCCATTCTGTAGGGTCACCTCTCTGGAAAGGGCACAAATGTGGATTTCTTCCAAACTGTTGGCCAGATAACTCTCTCCCAAATATCTTGTCATGGATGAGTTAGAGCATCCAGGCTGCCTCAGGTTTTCTTTTTTTTTTTTTTTTTT
>NW_006408713.1:3089725-3096923 GCF_000296735.1 Chrysochloris asiatica
TGGATATGATCTGGAGATAGGCTTCCCTTTTCAAGTGTAATTCCTAGCAGCTGGTTTTGACTTTTGTACAGGGTGTGCTTGTAGGTTGGCTATATGGGCACATTTGCTGTCTCTTCTTGGGTAAGGTAGGGAGAGAAATCTCCAACCCCTGGAAGAATAATGAGGCCAAAAGGATAAAAGACAGAAATAATATAAAAGCAAGGCAGAAACCACCAATCAAAAACAAAAATAAAATTATGATTGACACTGTCCACTGGCTTTTGCTGTGCAAAGTGTCCCGTCTAGATAAACTTTGTTACTGGTTCCCAGGGTCAAAATGTCATAAGAAGCAGCCTGTGTATTTCCTCTCTGTGCCATTGGAAAACTGTGGGTACAGTTCTGGACCCTTTTGGGGTTGTATTCCACACACCTGAAGGCTTCTGGGCTGTGCAGCGAGGCTGGGATCGGGGTGAAGAGGAGAGATATGCAAAAGTTAAAAGTTAAAGATGAAAAATAGGTCACACCTCTCCCTCCAGACCTGTAGCTCTGCAACTTCTAGCTCTGGTTTGCTGCCTCTACCTGGCTGTGGCCGCCCTCTGGTCTCTGGACTTCTGGATGCTTGCTGCCACCACTGGATCGATTCAGAAATCACCATGTTTTGCTCCACAGGCAGAATTCTTCTCAATGGGTGCCAGAAACTGTTGCCTGGAACTTTAAACAAGATCCAAAGCTCTGCAGTTTTTCTGTGGACCACTCTTTCTCTGCTTTTTGGGGGCTTTGGCAGAGGAGTTTTCACTATCTCTCTCTGCTTCTCCCAAACTGGAAATCCTCCAGAATTATTATTGTAATTAATGTTGTTTAAAATTTTTCTCTTCTTTATTTTTTGTGATTATATATTATAGTATCCAATCTGGGGTGGTTTTTTTTGTTTGTTTGTTTTTGTTTTTGTTGTTGTTTTGTTTTTTTGGTCTCTGTTTCACCTTAAGGGGGCTCTTCATCCTCCTACATTACCCAAGACAAAATAGCATTTGCGGTTATATAGTCAAGCTACAACAACACCCTATAAAATCACACCATCCAGGCAAGAACTAATACCAGCTGCCATATAACAGATAGGCAGCATTGCCTGAGACAGTTACTCTGAGTTCAATAATAAGAAGTGTGAAAATGGAAGCCCATCTCCTGATCACATTATCTGGAGGCAATCAAAAATCATAGTAAAACACCAAAATACATTCATCTGATTATAAAGGCCACAGGTAACTACTGAAGATGCCCAAGAAACAGATGGCTATATCAACACATGTTCATAAACAAAATTAAGTGACTGAGAGAAATGAACAGGAAATAGACATCAGTATGGATGGAGGGCTGGCTTTGGAAATGCCTGAGAAGGAATTCAGAAAAATGATAAGAAATATATCCAAACACTTTACATAGGGTTTCTGAAAAATAAGGAAGAATGATGCAAGCACTACAGGAACAATAAAATAAAATAGATACAGCATTGTAAACAATTCAAAAACTGCAAAAAGAAGTCCAAACAATTAACAATAGAATTTCAGAAATGGACAACACACTGAAAGTACAAAAGAGTACAACTGAATAAATGGAAGCCAGAACTAGCAAGCTGGAAGACAAGTCTCTCAATACTGCTAAGACAGAAGAGCAAGCAGGAAAAAGGATTTTAAAAACCTGAAGGGAGTCTAAGATTAATGTGGGAAAACATGAAGAGGAATAACTAAGGAATTATTGGCATTCTGGAACAAGAAGAATCAAATAAGTCCACCAAAGGTATAGCTGAAAAGCTACTGGAATAAAATTGCTCTAACATCCCGAAAAATGAAAAAAGAAACAAGCATTCAAGAAGGTCAACAACACCCAGGAAGAATAGATCCCAAAAGAAAATCATGACAAAATATAAAAATCAAGCTCTCCAAAATCAAAGACAAGGAGAGAATCCTGAAAGCAGCTAGGGAAAACAGAAGTGTTACATATGAAGGAAAACAAATGAGATCAAGCTTGGATCTCTCAGCAGAAATCATGCAGTATAGAAGGCAATGGGGAGACATATATAAAAACCTGAAAGGAAAAAAAAACCCTGCCAGTCAATAATCTTCTACCCAGCAAAGCTGTCAATCAAACACTACAGAGTAATCAAAACATTCCAGGATAAACAGAAGGTAAGGGATTTTGCCAAAGGAAACCCTGAGCTATAAAACATCCTGAAAGGAGTTCTGTCGAGTGAGAACCAACAAGAACAGAAAATAACCAAAGATTGACATACATGGCAGCACCAGCCAGAACTCATTTGACAAATGGAAAAGTCCAGGACAGAACAAAACTGTAAGAACAAATCCAGAAGATCTGGGAGGTCAGTCTGTGATCAAAACAATTATAATGTAAAAGAAGGTAAAAACATAGGAAAAGAGACCGAGATGATGAGGAGGTCAGTTTGATTACAAGATAAAATAGATAGTTTAAATGGAGGGAAAGTTAATAAATCAACGGATATTAATAATTCACAATTTACCAAGAAAATGAAAATCCAAGAAAAACATTGCAACATTAAAACTATAAAGATTCTAACAAGAAAGGACACAAAAAACATGAACTCAGCACAGGAAGCTATGCAGAACAAAGAAAAAAAAAACAGCACCATAAAAAAAAAAAACAAATATAATAACAGCAATTAATCCATACGTATAGAAAATTATGGCATCCTGGTATGGCACTGTGAGTTAATGCACCAGACTGCAAAGCCATTTGAACTGCAAGGTCAGTGGTTCAAGCTCACCAGCAACTCCTCAGAAACCCTATACAGGTTTGCTATGGTTCAGAACTGACTTGATGGCACTTAACCATAACAACATCGAAAATTACACTGAATGTAAATGGATTAAATGCACAAGTTAAGAACCAGAGAGTAGAAGAATGGACAAGAAAACAACATCCTTCAATATGTTGTCTGCAAGAGATTATACACAAAGTCAAAATAAGGCTAAAAGTCAAAGGATAGAAAAAAATAAAGTAAGTTAATTGCAATAAAAACCAAGCAGGAGCAGCAGTACTAATCTCTCATAAAATACACTAAGGCAAAAACCAGCATTAATAAATAAAGATGCACATCATCTCATGATCAAAGGGACAATTGAGCAAGATGATATAACCATAATAAATATCTTTGCTCCCAATGATGTTATTGTTGTTAAGTACCATGGAGTCAGCTCCAAATCATAGTGACCCTTACATGGTTTCTGAGGCTGTAAATCCTTATGAGAGCAGAAAGCCTCAATCTTTCTCCCGCGGAAGAGCTGGCAGTTTCGAACTGCTGACCCTGAGTTTCACAGCCCAATTCATAACCACTACGCTACCAGAGCTCCTTGCTCCCAATGATAGAGCTCCAAAATTTATAAAGCAAATGCTAATAGATTTGAAAAAGAAATAGGCAAATCTACAATACTAGTGGGTGATTTTAATGTGCCACTTTTGAAAAAGGATACACCAACCAGAAAGAAGCTTGACAAAGTCACAGAGGAACTAAACAATACAATCAGACAACTGAACTTCATAGATGTTTACAGAACATTCAACCCAACCACAGCACACTGCACATTCTTTTCCAGTGCACATGGAACAATGTCCAGAATAGAACACGCATTAGGCCAGAAAACAAGCCTCAATAATTTTACAAACATCAAAATACTACAAAGTATTTCCTCAGACCACAATGCTATAAAATTAGAAATCAACAATAGGAAGTCCAAGGAAACAAAGTCAAATATGTGGAAATGTAATAACACCCTGCTGAAAAGCTAGTAGGAGAAATAAAATGGAAATTCACAAAGTTCCTAGAAACAAATGACAATGAAAACATAACATACCAAAATCTTTGGACACGGCAAATGCAGTGCTAAGAGGACAGTTTATTGCAATAAGTGCACACATCTAAATCAACACACCATCTCCAACAACTAGAATCAGACCAGCAAAATAAACCTACAGTCAACAGAAGCAAGTAAATAATAAAGATTAGAGCAGAAATAAATGAGATCAAAAACAGAAAATCTATAGATAGAATCAAGAGGACAAGAAGCTGGTTCTTTGAAAGAATGAAATATACAAACCAATGGAAAACCTAGCAAAAGAAGGAGAAGACACAAATAACACACATAAGAAATCACATGGGCAATGTTACAACTGAACAAATAGAAATAAAAAGGATGATAACAGAATTTTATGAAGAGTTGTACTCCAACAAATTTGAAAATCTAGAGGAGATGGATACATTTTTAGAAAAGCACGATCTACCTTAACTTACACAGATTGAAGTAGAAAACTTAAACAGACTTATAACAAAGGAAGACATTTATGAGATCATCAAAAAAGTTGCAACCAAAAAAAAGTCCAGGTCCAGATGACTTCACTGGTGAGTTCCACCAAACTTTCAGGGAAGAGCTGTCACCAATTCTACTCAAATTATTTTAGAATATAGAAGAGAACGGAAAGCTTCCTAATACTTTTTATGCAGTAAGCATAACCCTCATACCAAAACCACGGAAGGACATTACTAAGAAAGAAAACCACAGACCAATATCCCTCATGAACATAGACGCAAATTTTCTCAACAAAATCCTAGACAACAGAATCCAGCACATCAAAAAAATAATACATCTTGACCAAGTGGGTTTCATAAAAGGGATGCAAGGATGGTTCACATTGGAAAAACAATCAATGTAATCTACCACATGAAGAAGAAAAAGGAAAAGAAACACATGATCATATTGATTGATGCCAAAAAGGCATTTGACAAAACCCAACATCCATTCCTGACAAAAATACTCAACAAAGTAAGAATTGAAGGGAAATTCTTCAACATAATCAAGAGCATATACACAAAACCAAGAGCAAACATCACTCTCAATGGAGAGAAACTGAAAGCCTTTCCTCTGCCAACAGGATCCAGACAAAGATGCCCTTTGTCACCACTCCTTTTCAATATTGTTTTGGAAGTGTTAGCCAGAGCTATAACAAGATAGAGAAATTAAAGGCATCCAAATTGACAAAGAGGAAATAAAGCTCTCTCTATTTGCAGATGATATGATAATATATATAGAAACCCCCAAATACTCATTTAAAAAGCTACTAGACATCATTGGAAGATTTTGCAAAGTGTCAGGGTTAAAGTCAACATACATAAATCAGTTGGATTCCTTTATAGTAACAATGACAGCACTGAAAAAGACATTAGGAAAGAAACACCATTTACAATAGCTGTCCAAATGATGAAATATTTAGGAATAAATGTAACCAGAGTAACAAAGGATCTAAACAAAGAGAATTACAAAACACTACTAAAAGAAAGCAAAAGAGACTTACAGAAGTGGAAGAACATACCATGTTCCTGGATAAGAATACTCAACATTGTGAAAATGTCAATACTACCCAAAGCAATTTACACATATAATGCAATCTCAATCCAGTTTCCAGCAACATTCTTCAAGGAGATGGAAAAGACAATTACAAACTTTATGTGGAAAAGAAGGAGACCCAGGATAAACAAAGCACTGCTCAAGAAGAAGAACAAGGTTGGAAGCCTCTCACTCTCTGATCTCAAAATCTACTACATGGCTACAGTGGTCAAAATAGCCTGGTACTTGTACAATGAAAGATACATTGATCAATGGAACAGAATCGAGAATCCAGAAATTATCCCACCCACATACAGCCACCTGAGTTTCGAAATAGTGCCTAGGTATGTTACATGAGGAGGAGATAGGCTCTTTAACAGATGGTGCTGGCAGAACTGGAAAGTGATATGCAAAAGACTGAAGCAAGACCTTTACCTCACATCTTATACAAAAACCAACTCAGCATGGATTAAAGACCTAAATGTGAATCCCAAAATTATGAAAGTCATTACTGAAAAAAATAGGGACAAATGTGAGGGCTCTAATACAGGAAATACATAGACTACCAAACGTTTTGAAAAGTACACAAACAAAAGTAGGCAAAATAGATGAGTGGGACATACTAAAAATTAAAAACTTATGTGCATCAAAAGACTTCACCAGAAGAGTAAAAAGGGAACCCACAGAATGGGAAAAAATATTCTGCAATGACACATCAGACAAGGGACTCATTTCTAAAATATATAGGAAACTACAACACCTCTACAAAAAAGACAAATAACCCAATTAAAAAATGGGCACAGGACATGAACAGACACTTCAACAAGGAAGAGATCTGGGTAACCAACAAACATATGAAGAAATGTTCATGGTCACTAGCCATTAGAGAGATGCAATCAAAACAACAATGAGAGATCATCTCACACAAACAATAACAGCAAAGATAAAAAAACTAAAGGACAATATGTGTTGGCGAGGATGTGGAGAGTCTGGGATGCTCCTGCATTGCTGGTGGGATTGCAAAATAGTCCATCCTTTCTGGAAAGCAATATGGTGCTTCCTCAGAAGGTTGGAAACAGTAATACCTTATGATCCAGCAATTCCTCTACTTGGTATTTACCCATAAGAAATACAAGACATAACACAAGTAGACATATGCACACCAATGTTCATAGCAGCACTATTTACAATAGCAAAAAGATGGAGACAGCCTAAGTATCCATCAATTGAAGAATGTATAAACAAACTGTGGTACATACGCACAATGGAATACTATGCTACCTTGAAGAATAACAAGGAAGCTGCACTCCACGGTATAAAATGGATGAACCTTGAAGACATTATACTGAGTGATATTGTTGTTGTTGTCAGGTGCCACGGAGTTGGAACCGACTCATAACAACCCCATGCACAGCATAACCTAACAATGTCCGATCCTGGACCAACCTCACTACCGCTGCCACACTTGAGTCCATCAATTATGCCACCTGGCTGATCCATCTCGTTGGGGGTCTTCGTCTTTTTCTCTGACCCTCCATCTTACCCAGCATGGCATCCTTCTCCAGCGTCTGTTCCCTCCTGACAATATTTCCAAAGTATAAGAGACGAAGTTTAGCCATCTTGGCCTCCAAGGAGCACTCTGGCTGCACTTCTTCTAAAACAGATCTATTGGTTCTTTTAGTAGTCCATGGCACTTTTAGTATTCTCCTCCAACACCACAACTCAAAGGCATCAATTCTTCTATGAACTTCCTTATTCACTGTCCAGCTTTCACATCCATATGAGGTTATTGAAAATACCATGGCTTG
>NW_006408713.1:3097948-3108467 GCF_000296735.1 Chrysochloris asiatica
TTAGGCAGGTTCGCATGGGCTAAGTGGGACAGAGGTAAATGATGATGTATTCACAGCCTTGGAACAACAGGGCTCCATGATACAGGAATTGAGGCACTGTTTGAAGGGGTATAAGAGGGAAATAGTGTTAAGATGCTTGGCTGTCTTTTGGATCTTGGTTTCCCTTGCCTACCATTTTAAAATACACACTTGAGAGGTGGGAGAAAGGAATAGCCAAAATCATGACCACAGAAAGCTTGTTAGTCCATCTTTAGCCTATAACTGATTGAAATACCTTAAAGGAGGCTAGAACTTGCCCAGTGAAAGAGGCTTCCTGTGGAGCCTTTACATTGCACAAGACCGTAGGTGGAATCCAGAACCCCATCCAGAACTGACTGAGACAGGAAATTTCTACTGGAAAGGATGAGTAGACCAGCCTGGAGCAGCTAGAAGAACAGAAGATAATTTGTGAAAGAAAGACCAGCATTAAAATCCGAAACAATAATGGCAGTCTGACTGATCACTACAAGAACAGGTAAGCTGTTCTCCTGGGAGCCATCAAGGCAAGTGGTTAGGGTCCCTCAGAGCAAACTCCCTTCCAAGACTGAGACTCAGGGGGAATACATGAGCAGGCATGTGGTCTGGCTAGTGACTACATTTGTCACCGATAAGGAAAGAGGAGAAAAAAACAGCGATGAAGTTGTGATTTAAGCCCAACCACATTCAACAGACCCCCTTAAACCCGGGTGGAGTCCTGGATGGCCAGCAGTATGGCAAGACCTGGGACTCCTGGGCCCAGAGGAAGTCACATTGCTAAAGAGGACTAGAGCAGAGAGTGAAGCATCCAGGTTGATATGAAGTAGGGGAGATGCATAAGAACCCCCATACTTGCAGATAGTTCCAACTTGACCTGGCTTAAATGGCTGGATGATCAACACTCGACTAGAAGAAGAAAGAAGAGGGAGGAAAAAAACAAACGAGTAACCTGCTGAAATTTGATGAACTTTACCTATACCTATGGATGTAGTAGCTCAAAAAAGGGTACAAATCATTTTATCAACGATCACTCCCACCCCCTCGGTACACAGGGTTGACAGGAATGGGCAACTTAGATATTGGCTACTCCAAATCGGAGGGCTTATAAAGGCAATAAGTGACTGGATTACAAGCTTTCAAGACTGAGCCTTGTTCCAGACGGAGTGGGGGAAGGTAGAATCACCACTGAATGACTTCCAATCTGTTAGTGCTGGGCTGGCAAAAGGAAATGGGGATAACACTCTTGTGGTACATTAGTGAATAATTGCCATCAGGACTGACTGTAAGTGTAGGAAATATAGAGTTAGATGTTTTTTTGACAAAAGGAGGAGAGTGATTGATTTTGCAGCCAGGAGCGGAGGTCCCTGGGACGATCAAGTGAGAAGAATGGAGAGCGAGACCCTACCGCGAGAGGCAGTGACTCCAGGGATGGAGATAGAGATGGTAACGTGGACAGATGGAGCAGCTGGGGACAATGGACTCAGGAAGGGAGAAGGACAGTGTGCTGGTGGCTGGGGCGGGGGAGGAGTGACTGTGGCTTGTACCCCTTGGGGTTATTTGATGATGCATGGAGGGGATTGTAATCATTGCAATGAAACGAAATACAATACGATGAGTGTAAAGCTGATGTTCTCCAATGTAAACCTCACAATAAAATAATAATAATAAAAAAAGAAACGAAAAGTATAAACACAAAGAAAAAAGAAAGAAAGAAATCCACAAGACCTATTTAAAGTGTTGAAGATAAGCTGTCAGCTTGAGGACTAAGGTGCACATGACACAAGCCATGGTATTTTCAATAACCTCATATGCATGCGAAAGCTGGACAGTGAATAAGGAAGACTGTAAAAGAATTGATGCTTTTGAGTTACGGTGTTGGAGGAGAATGTTGAAAGAGCCATGTGCTGCCAAAAGAACAAACATCTGTTTTGGAAGAAATGTATCCAGAGTGCTCTTTGGAGGCCAAGATGGCCAAACATTGTCTCTCATACTTCAGACACATTGTCAGGAGGGACCAGTCACTGGAGGAAGATATCATGTTTGGTAAGGTGGAGAGTCAGAGAAAAAGAGAAAGACCCCCAGTGAGATGGATTGGCAAAGTGGCAGCATCAAAGGGCTCAAGCATGGCAACGATTTTGAGGTTGACCCAGGATTGCCCAGTGTTTCGTTCTGTTGTACATAGAGTCCCTATGAGTTGGTACCAACTTAATGGCACCTAACAATAACAACAGTCACCCCAAATTCATTTTTTGATATTGAAAATTTAAATTTCATTGATTGTTGTTGTTGCTCTTAGATGCCATCAAGTCAGCTCTGCCTCATAGAGACCCTTTGCACAACACACTAAAAAACACTACCTGTTTCTGCACCATCCTTACAATTGTTATTATGTTTGAGCCTGTTGCTGCTGTCATTGGGTCAATCCATCTCATTAGGGATCTTCTTCTTTTTCCTAGACCTTTGTCATCCAGCTTTTAAGGAGCATTTAGGCTGTACTTCTTCCAACACAGATTTGTTTGCTCTTGTTAAGTGTCCTCAAATCGATTCAGACTCATAGCGACTCTGTAAAGGGATTCTGAAGAGCCACTGGTGAATTAGAACTTTGAACTTTGTGATTCAAACTGATCTTAAGGTCTAGTGCATTATCTTTCAGCTTCTCCATCCAACAACTTAATTAGAACGTATTGATTCTTCCTCAGTCTTCCTATATCACTGTTCAATTTTCACATGCATATGATGCTGTTCAAAATGACTTGGGTCAGGTGCATTTTGGTTTTCAAACTGACACCTTTGCTTTTTAATCCTTTAAAGAGGTGTTTTTCCCAGACTTGCCTAGAGTTGCATTTGTTGTTGTTGTTGTGTGCCATTGTGTGGATTTTGACTCATGGTGACCCTGCATAGAGTTTCTGAGCAGTGGCTGGTGAGTTTGAACCACTGACCTTGCAGTTCAAACTGACCTTGAGAGTTGCATTAAGAATATTGATTTATAAGGGGCCCTGGTGGGACAGGGTATACACTCATCTACTAATCACAAAGTCAGGGGTTCCGCAGGAGAAAAATGTGACAGTTTGTTTCCATGAAAATGACAGTTTTGGAAATACTACAGGACAGCTGTATGCTGTCATAAGATTGCTGTAAGTAAACATTGAATGGGTGGCACTGAGGTTTGGGTTTGGTGTTTGCTTATTACTGCTCATTTACAAAATACTCGTTTTTCATTATCAAAATTGGCCTGAGCAGGAAATTACATTAAATGTGAAAAGTCTCCTCTTAAATCTCTATTTAATTTTAATTTCATCAAAGGCTTTTCTGAATAGAAACCAAATAACATTTTTATGTTCATCCTGGAAACTCTTGCCTGTGTATGTTGTTCAATACAAACCGCTTCTCCTCTTCCCATATGTATTTGGGAAAGAAAGATAGCTTTAGAAAAGCTGGTATCTTACATACACAATTATCATACACGTTTTACTAGGCTCTCTCATACACAGAATATGAGAGAGAGAAGTCTTCTACTTCATTCATACATTTCTTTGTCTCAGTAGTTTGGGATCTGTGTGTTCAATATTTTTCACCATACCGGGAATTGAAACTATATTGTTTCTGTATGGCTGAGAGAAGAAAACCCATTCTCTATCCCTCTCTGTGCTGTCTACTTCAGCAGAGATAAACAGAGAGAAGAGTCTGCGCTGGAGTGAGCACCTTCTCCCATGCTGGGCCATGGCACTGGGGTGCAGGGCTCTCACCCTGAAGTGGGCACTTCCAAGTGTTCCCACCCACATGCATTCTCTTCTGCAAGCAGCTTTGGCCCCAGGAATTTGGTAATGCTCACAGTCCACTGGAGGCAAAGCTGGGGTGAAAGGCCTATCCCTGGATTCATTGACATTGGAAGCTTTTACTATCTGCATATTTATTTCACCTCTTAAATGAAATCCAATTTGAGGCTATTAATATTAATGCCCTGAGATAATTCTGATGATGAATTAATAAAACACTTGGCCTCTCCATGTGCTGTTTGCTCTTACATTTAATGATGCTCTTAACTGAATGGAGGGAGAGGCAGCGAGGCTCCACCTGGAGTCTGGAAATTAGAAACCTCTTCACTGTTTCCGTGCTCACTGCCTTAATGACAATCAATACAATCGATCTGGGAGTAGAAAGTATTTATTTACTCAATCTCCCCCACGAGCTACAATCGCTATTTTGATTTCTCAAGCATCATCTGAATACGATATTTCATCTAAGTCCTCGATTTGCTAACGAATTACAAACAAAATGAATTTTTCATCCACGCCCCCAAACCTTCACAGGGCTTTGATACCACAATATCTGACACTCTCTCAATAGTAACATGTCTTCGTGGGACAATCAAGAGGGCATTGCTAAAATGAAGAAGCCTGTTCAAGTGTAGACTTGGATTTTCTTGCAAAACAGAGCCTGTTCCTTCACCACGCATTGCCCCAAATCATTTCAAGTTGGAGGTCTTTTGTTGTTCAAATGAGGATAATTTACTTTTCACACTCTTCGGAGATTAGTCATTGAGAAGACAATTTAATTCCAATTAACAGAACTAGATTTAGTATGAAAGGACACTAAATATACTTTCACTTCAACAGTAATTCAACAAATATTTGTTAAAGCTCTCTAATTAGGCCGTTTTCTCAGTTGATTAAAAACAGCAACATTCACAATCTATTGTTCTTGGAATACCTCCCAACCTTAAGTACCTTCCAGTACAATAAGCATGCAGGATTCTAAGCAAGAATAAAGACACGATTCCAATTTCATCAGGAATGAAAATTAAGATCTCCCGTCAAAGCCATTCGCTCAAAATCAGCTACTAAAAGAACTTTAAAGAAATGGGCTCAATCAAAATGAGAATGGATTGAAATCACCGTTAGTTAGCTGAAGTGATGAGACTCAAGTAAAACCATCAGCCCGTCTATTCTTCAACTTGCAAAATAGACATTTTTAAAGCCCATTTAAATTTTAGGAGAACTGGCAGGATAAAACGAAAGCTATTTAGGGCAGAACTAATTTGTTCACTGTCATTTACAAGGAGCTTCATAGTATTTATTCTTCTATTAAATTGGAATGAGCTCTTACATAGGGGACAAGGCATGGACTCGTGTTTGTCTTTCAGCCTTTAAAGGACATTGGCGGCAGACTTAGATTTTGCTCTATTGCATAATAAAAGGAACATGAGTGTTAATCACCGATGAGCACACAATTTTAGGGAAGTCGGTGTGAGTGGCCCATGGGTGCCAACATTCTGAGGAGCAGGGTAAAGTGTAGGCATCTGTCTACCACGATGTTCTTTCTCTAATGTTCCTGAAAGCAATAACCGAGCCATCATCCAAAATGCTAAAAAGCTAGTTTAACAAGGCCTGTTCATGCCCATGTTTTCAGAATGATCAAATCTTGCACAATGCACAGTATACTCTAAAAATATGTTATGCTAAAGTATTTTGGAACATCAGAAAATGTCATTTCAAGGTTCTCAGTGTATATTAGTCTATTAAACTCTTTAAAATACCTTTTAGTTACAGAAGCAGGACCCTCCCTTTTTATTGACTTACAGATTTAACCAGGAAACCCATTGGAAAAAAAACTCAATACGAAACATGATATGTCATTATTATAACGTTTGTTTGCCTCTCTTACGCAGGATACTGTTGAAGAGAAACTTACCCATAGAAATAGCTGTGTGGCTCAGAAGAGTTTGAAGTTCATTACCACTTGATCTAAATTCTCAGCCTGTTATTTCTCATCTGAAAAATATCCAAGAGTAGCCACTCCATTGATGTTTAATTGCTCATTCTTATCATTTCCAGCCCAAACAAAAAGTTTTGGGCATACAAATAATAATAACAACTGGTAATCATACACATGAACATGATGATCCGGGTCTTTGGTCTGAAAACAAAATGGCAATCACCCCACCCACAGGAGAGGAAGATGAAGGCGAGACTCAATGTTGTTAGAACCCACAGCCAAGTTTGAAGGATTCAGGAAAGCAGTTCTCAGACTGGCTCAAGAACCAAAGGAATGACTTGTGTGGTATCAACCCGGGACCCAGAGAAGAACAGTCTCTGGGAACTAGACATGCATTTTGCACAGGGAGCGGTTGCTAAAGCTTGCTGTGAACCCTCATCAGAGCAGCCCTGGAGCTTTAAAACATTCCACCACATGGACTGCAGTTTAGGCTGTGTGCCTCTCACAGTTGCACGAATACTGGGCATGCACATGCACACAGCTCCATTTTACCTGAAAGTCCTTTTTGGGAAAGGTGTGGCATAGTCACATGAATAAATACAATCAAGTGAAATGAAGTGAAAGAAAAGGAAAGCATTTCCCACCTTCCCCTGTGGCTCTTGCGGATCAGATTTATGCGGGAGGTAGAGAGATAGCAAGTGAAAAATGAAAAACAATTTCAGATTTTATATTTATGGGTCTGGAGGATAATAGATCTTTTTTTTTTTTTTTTTGTCCTCAAGCTCAGCACAGTAAATTGTCTATAACCTATGTGGTATGTTTTCCATGTTATTTGCACTGGCTTCGACTTCACACCTTTTGTCTTAACTAAAGTGTTCATTGCAAAATTGAGACTGCAGACTTAATTACTGGGGAAAGCCGTTTGTCCTGTTTTTCTAGGTGAGAACAGATGATGTTTGAAAAAAAAAAAAAAGAAGAAGAAGATAGAGGGAACCTCCTAGCTCTTCACTACCCTGGGTGGGGATAAAAGGTTTTCCCTATGTTTTAAGGTGATGAAAAAGACAGAAGATGGTGTCTAAATCAGCTAAGCTTGATATGATGCCAAAGCCTTTGGCTAAACATAGATTGACTTAATTCTTTCAATAATGACTTTGGTCCGGAGCGCGTCCCCACCACAAGAGGGAGAAACCCAACAGAACAGAGAAAATCGCCTCACTCGGGTTATCTTAACTCTGCTGCAGGCAAAGACCTCGAAATATTTTTTTAATCGAGATTCTCTGCAGCGGCCGTTTCCAAATGCCAGTATCCATCACAGCTGACTGGATCAATAGCTGTGTTTTGGCCCGAGTCTCCTGCGAGAGATGGCATGCCATCAGTGATAGACAAATATCACAGTTAAGCAAAGTATCCAGCCAGACCTAGTAACATTTTTATTGATTTTTGTTGTGCAAATAATGTCTTTTTGGGCTGAATAAATGGCTTTGAGCCAAACAGTCATTGTTTATGATTCCAAAATGCAATAAAGGGACAGGAAATATATTATAGCCAATGTCTCAAGGCACACAACATAATCATCCTTTGGTGGTGAAAAACTACCGAGCTGAAACCAAGAGTGCATATTTATCCATGCTTAAAGGGACCTGTAGGACTTGCAAATCTCACACAAAATGTCCTGTTAGGAAACAGATGGTGTTACCCTTTAACCTATTGAGTAACTACTAGAAAACCAAGGCAAAATAATAATAATAAAATAAAATAAGCACTATATTTCTTCAATCAATACAAAGAAAACAGTTTATTATCCTCCCTTCAAATGAAATATCAAAGTTGCCAAAACAGCATCCACTCACTTCAAGAGCAAGCACATCAAAAAGCTCCCTGATTTTATCAACTGCTGTAAAATCAAAAAATATTTTAGGAAGATTTTTTTATTTTTATTTTTAATGATACTCATTCAAAAGAAAGTGAACACTTTTCATTTCATTGTAGTTCAGCAGAAAGTTGGCTCCCATAGGTTTTCCCCCTTAACTGAAATGATAAAATAACCCTTTAGTAAGTGTTAATTTTTGCACCCTGGCTGCAGTTTGAAACTACCTGCTGTTCTGTGGGAGAACCAACAGGCTTTCAGCTTCTGTAAAGATTTACAAACTTGGAAACCCTATGCAGGGTTACTATGAGTCAAAACTGACTCCACAGCACATAATCAACCAATCAATCAATCAATCAATCAATCATTTTTTTGTCTTAGTTTACTAAAATATTCCAATGGACCATTAAACTAGATGCTACACTAATTTTTGTCTAATAAATTTCCTGCTATACATGCATTCAGATCCTCACAAAAACTAAAGACACTGAAGTTTTTGAGACCCATCCACATCACAAACCCTGCCATTTGTGATCTTCAAAGTCATATTACAAATAAGTTAACAGTCGTATTTGGTTTGCACATGGGAAACACCTTCTAAAATAAGCATGATGTGTGTTTGTCATTAAAATTGAATATGCCAAGTCCTGCAAAAGAGAAAACACATTTCAAAACCAGAACTTGTTCAATTATATATGTTCCACCCACACACACACCCCAAACTATATAAATATGTTATTGTCAAGTGCCATCGAGTCGATTCCAACCCATAGCGACCCTGTATAGAATTTCCAAGGAACAGCTGGTGAGCTTGAACCACTGACCTTTGAGTTCAAATGGTTTTGCAGTCTGGCACATTAACCCACAGCACCACACCAGGACTCCTATATAAATGTACATATTTACTTGTGTCTTCTTTGTATTCTGTACTTTCTGTGGTTTAGCTATTGTCTAGATTTGTTTTTTGCAGTTAATATTGTAATTTGACCAGTATTTCCTCTTTGCCAAAGTGTGAGGGTCATTTAAAGAATAAATCATCAAATTATTTATTGACTAGTTTTCTACATTATTTACTACTCTGTTGTTTATTCTGTTTCTCAAATATAAAGCACCCTGTGATTTTTTAAAGCATTTCTTAAATTATCAGAGTATGCACAATACAAAAACTTGGTAACTCAGAAAAGATTTTGAAGTATCACCTGAAATTTTCTATCCAAAATTGCTGGGGTTTTTTAGTTGTTGTGGAGTGGATTCTGATTTTCCTGCTGACATCGTACGTGCAGAGTAGAACTGATCCACAGCATTTCCTCCTTTCAAGGCACATTTGAGTTTGAACTACCAACATTTTGGCTACTAGTTCAGCAATTAACCATCTGCGCTACATAGGGACTCCTATCAAAACATTACAAACGCGATTATTTGTTATGTGCACCTTATAACTAGCCATTCATGATTTTCATACATTTATGCATGCCAGGTATATTTGAAATCCTTGGTGGTACAAAAAGCTGATGTGCTCAACTGTTAACCCTAAGGTTGAAGGTTCCATTCTACACAAAGGCACCTTGGGAGAAATGCCTGTCAATCTACTTGCAAAAAATGAGTCACTAAAAACCTTATAGAGCACAATTCTATTCTGATACATTTGGGGTCACCATGAATTGGGGTGGGCTCAACACAACTGATCTAGTCTGGTGTGAAATACATGGATACCTCATAAAATCCTTTTTTGTCTGTATATGTGTGGGTGTGTGTTATATACCTATCTACTTAACAGAACACATCTTAATATACACAGAGGAGCACTTGAGAAAACATGTAAGGGATCCTGTCCTTCAGAACATCACCAGTACTGAGCATGTTTGCTGATTTTACAGGTAACCTCTAGTGTTTCAAGATACAGTTTTGCTTTTCTTATTTCCAGTGAATCTGAATACTTTTCTAATTAATTATTTGTATAACATTGATATTCTATTGCTATCATTTTCCCATATTTAGATGAGGATTTTCCATATAATTTATTTTCTCATTGTTTCTTATGTAAAATAAGAAATCTTGTTTCATGGTCTATAATATTCCCCTAATTTTAGGGAAAAATGACTTTTAATTTGATTTATGGTGTTTGTTGTTTACAATGGGGTTCTGGTGTGACACTGTAGGTTAATATGCTGGACTGCAAAGTCAGTTTGAATAGCAAGGTCAGCAATGCAAGCTCAGCAATGCCCCCTGGAAGCCCTATACAGGGTTGCTGTGAGTCAAAACTGACTCAAAGGCACTTAATGAAAACAACAACATTATTTAAAATAGTGACTGATTTTTCTCTTTCTGTTTTCCTTTCTATCAGCTTTGTCACGCTTATATGGTTCTCTCTCTGAGATTATTCTTGGAAAGATACAACCTTCTACCTTTCATTTTCCTATCCACATTTAACTTTAATATATTTGGGATTTGCTTTAGCATAAAATGTACAGTAAGGATTTGATTTATTTTTCCAGAGTCCCACCTATTTTATACCAGATCCTTTTCTGGATCATTTGAAATGCTTCACTGCTTATCTTTAAACATTTCTGCATCATTTAGACTGCTCCTGCCATTTCTACAGTGTTTTGTTTCTCTATCTCCTTGATCTGTCCCCTATCATTCTCTGTAATTATTAAAACCTATACTGGGATCCATGGAGCTCTGGTAGTGTAGTGGTTATGAATCGGGCTGCGAACCTCAAGGTCAGCAGTTCAAAACTACCAACTGTTCTGTGGGAGAAAGATGAGGATTTCTGCTCCGATAAAGATTTATAACCTCAGAAACCCTGCACAGGGTCACTATGAGTCGGAATCCACTCCACAGCATAAAGCCACCACATTCATACTGGTGAGATATCAAAGAGATTGTCCGATGATTTCCGCATTCTGTTGGGTCACCTCT
>NW_006408713.1:3109662-3110828 GCF_000296735.1 Chrysochloris asiatica
AGGGCTGCTATGGGTCAGAACATGATTTGGCGGCACTTATCATTTATAGTAGGATCCCTGTTCAGGCACCGTGGGTTAGATATTGAGTTGCTGACAACAAAGTAGGCAGTTCAAACTTACAAACAGATAAGGTTGTCTGTTCCCATAAAGACATCAACAACAATCTTGATTATGGACTGGAAGTCTTGTTTTTGTTAAGTGCCGTCAAGTTGGCTTCGACCCATAGCGAACCTGTATAGGGTTTCTGAGTAGCAGCTGGTGGGCTTGAACCACCAACCACGTGGTGTAAACTGACTTTGCAGTCCAGCACATTAACCCCCAGTGCCATGTGGCTCAGATCAAGTGTAGTGTGTGTGGCCTGAAAGTCTAGAGCCCTCGTATTATTTGGGAGTCCTGACAGGTACCAACAGTTAAAGCACTCAACTGCTCACCCAAAAGGTCAAGGGTCAAACCTACTCACATGGACCTCAAAAGAAAGTATTGGAGATCTACTTCTAAAAAACTAGCCAGTTAAGATTCTATGGAGCTGTTTGCTGAGCTTCTGAGACTGCCTGATCCCCAACTGTCACCATGAAGTTCAACTCCTTCGTGTCCTCCGACCACAGCTTACCGCAAACGCCACTTCAATGCTCCCTCGCAAGTGCACAAGAAGATCATGTCGTCGTACCCACTGTCCAAGGAGCTACAGAATAAGTACAAAGTCCCCTCCATGCCCATGTGCAAGGATGACGAGTTCCAGGTGGTTCGAGGACACTATAAAGGTCAGCAGATTGGCAAGGTAGTCCAGGTGTACAGAAATAAGTCTGCCATCTATATCGAGAGGGTGCAGCATGAGAACTGTCCATGTGGGCATTCACTTGAGCAAGGTGGTTATTACCAGACTCAAATTGGACAAAGATGGGAAAAAAATTCTTGAACGCAAAGTCAAATCTCGACAAGTTGGAAAAGAAAAAGGCAAAAATATAAGTAAGAATTTATTGAGAAAATACAAGAATGAATATAACCTGTTATGAAACCATGGTTTAACCCTAGATTTCTAGCCTAGTGTGTGCTCCTTGGAAATTCTTCAGATGACTTCGGAATATTACATTTTCATCTTGTTGTGTTATTGAAATGCGGCTCTGTAAATCTTCCTTTTGGGAAGATTTACCACACATTATTGACTA
>NW_006408713.1:3111668-3113005 GCF_000296735.1 Chrysochloris asiatica
GTTGGAGAAGGATGTAATGCTGGGTAAGTTGGAGGGTCAGAGAAAAAGAGGAAGACCCCCAACGAGATGAATCAGCCAGGTGCCATCATTGATGGACTCAGGTGTGGCAGCGTTAGTGAAGTTGGCCCAGGATCGGACATTGTTTCGCTCTGCTGTGCATGGGGTCGCTATGAGTCGGTTTTGACTCAATGGCACCTGACAACAACAAATCTTCCTTTGCAACTTTGATTACCAATATTATGAATACATTTGGAAATGTTTCCTAATTGCTAATGATTTCTTCATTGTTTTGTAAATAAAATCCACCTTGTTATTAGAAAAAAAAAAAAAAAAGATACTGTGGAGCACAGCTTTACTCTGACACACACAGGGTCTCCATCACTCAAAGTCAAATTCATGACAACCGGTTGCCATGGTTCTTTAAAGATATTTTTCCAGTAACACCCACTTTGTCTTCTTGATGGACTTGAGTATTTTAATTGGATTCGCATCATACTAATAAATTAACTCAAGAGAATTATCATTTTATTATCTTGGCTCTTCTCCAGGAATCTGGTGGGTCTTTCTTCCTTTATTCAGAGTTTCATTTGGATTATTTAATTTTTTTTTTTCTTTGCCCCTAGCGACCCTTACAGGGTTTCCAAGGAGTGGCTGGTGAGCTTGAACCATTGACCTTGTGGTTCAAACAGACTTTGCAGTCCAGCGTATTAACCCACAATGTTACACATCTGGACTCCATAACACTATAGCAGTTGTTTATAAATAATCAATGTTGAATCTCCATCAGACAACAAGAATTTTTTATAGCCCTCTTTTGTTGTGGTGGTGGTGTGCCATCAAGTTAATTCTGACTCATAGCAACACTGTGCACAACACAACATTACTGCTGCCCCCTATAGAAGGTTTCCAAGCACAGTTGGTGGGTTTGAACCACTGACCTTGCAGTTAATAGCCCTGTGGTTATCCCACAGCACCACACCAAGATTTATATCTCCCTAGGAGTCCTGGTAGCATCGTGGTTACCAATCAGGCTGCGAACCGCAAGGTCAGCAGTTCGAAATTACCAGCTTTCCCGTGGGAGAAAGATGAGGCTTTCTGCTCCCGCAAAGATTTACAGCCTTGGAAACCCTGTACAGGGTCACTATGAGTCGGAACCGACTCCAGGGCACACAGCCAAAAGGAGTCCTAGTGTGGCTCTGTGAGCTAATGCATCAGACTGCAAAGTCTTTTAAATTGCAAGGTAGGTGGTTCAAGCTTATCAGCTGTTCCTTGGAAACCCTATACAGGGTCGCTATAGATCAGAATCAACTCCACGGCTCTTAACAACAACAACAGGT
>NW_006408713.1:3113735-3143649 GCF_000296735.1 Chrysochloris asiatica
TTAGGGAACCTGGAGACTGGATGTATGCTGGGGGTAGGGAGAGGAAACGATCATTTTAGATCCATTTCTCCATTTAAGAGGCAGTTATGGTGTAGCACTGTAGCATTAGCATTGGACTGCTAACTGCAAGGTCGGTGGTTCAAACTCACCAGCTGCTCCTTGGAAACTCTGTACGGAGTTGCTAAGTATTAGAATGGACTTACTAGCACACAACAGCAATCCCAACATGCAAGGACAGCAGTGGAAGCCCAAGACACTTGGAAATGGCACGTAGAGGACAGCCACCCCAAAAGTCATCAAACCGTACTTGGTCACTTTCCAGATTGAAATCTAAAGAAATATTATAATTCAAATGTATAAACTGGTGCCCAAAACATGGGCAGCTTCCATTTTGAAAAACTATTCAGCTTCTCCAACATATAGAAAACTTTATATTTTCCCCTCACCCTTAAATAACCTGCTCATCTAGTTCATGTTTTTCTTTGGAATATTCAAGTTTTATACTTAAAACCAAATAACTGAGAGATGCTCTTACTCATCTGTCACTTTAAGACATAGAACACATGAGATATGTAAGTTACCACATGATTATGCCTTCTATCAAATTGGCTCTGATGACTTTCCAAGGGTTCATTCCTGCCCATGTTATTTGGTCTTCCATGACAATGTGGCAATCACGGTTCTAGTTGTAAATTATACAACATTTTCCGATTGAAGAATTTCCTCCACTTCAACATCTATTTGTTTATTGGATCCTATTAATTTAGAAATATAACTTTCTTTTAATTTGGTAAAGGAAGCACTGGTAGTTTAGTGGGTTAACCTTTGGCCTGCTAATGACAAGGTCAGCAGATCAAATTCACCAGAAACTCTGCAGGAGAAAGATGAGTTTGTCTGCTTCCATAAGGAATACTAAACTCAGACACCCTAAGGAACAGTTCTCCTCTGCCCTATAATCTTTATGATTCAGAACTGACTGGACAGCAATGGGTGTGGTGTTTGGTTTGGTTTTAATTTGACAAATTGACATGCCTTACAACCTTATCATTGGAAGGGTCCTTCTATTCCCTCAGAAAGGCTATACCATCCTTCAGAGACAACAGGTTTTAGCTCTATGTTCCAAAAATACAAAAAAAAAACAATCACAATCATCACCCCAATTGTTTATTTGTTTTAAAACTTTTATTGTGAATTGAATGATAGTTTACATGGGCAAACATCAGTTTTGCATTCATCCTATCGTATTTTGTTTCAGCTCAATGATAACAGTCCCCTCCATAAGTCATAATTTAACAGCATTTGCTTCTATTCCCTCCGGTTTTGGTCTTTGCTTTTGTGGAGATTTTTTTTTTTTTTCCAAGTACACAAAAATACTTGGGAATATAGAATCATTTAAACAACCCAAGGAAACGTTCTGTAAGTCGTCCTCCTGGCTGGCAGCACACAGCCTTTCTCTTCCCATGATACTGCTCCATTTCTCCATTTCCTCATCTCTACTTCCATCTGTGGTGTTGCTGCTTCTCTGGAGAGGGTCCCACATTCTGCTCGTGCTCTTCTCCCATGATGGTCCTAGGATCATCTGTTCCTGGAATATAAGATCAACTACTTCCCCCTTTATCTTACAAGACTTCTACCTTTACAGCTGTGACAATCACAATTAGTCATGATAACAATTACTCACTGTTGAATCATGAGAATCTTAAATCCATCTCTTTTCACCAGACCCATCTAGACAAGATGAAACCTATTCAATGGGGAATTGTACGTTTCCTACACACTCTGAAACTAAACTTCTTCATGAACACTTGCAAACTAGCCACTTCATGCCTTTATAGTCCACCACCCACATTTTAAGGGAGCTCTGGAAGCGTAGTGGTTACGAATCGGGCTGTGAGCCACAAGGTCAGCAGTTTGAAACTACCAGCTGTTCCGCGGAAGAAAGATGAGGCTTTCTACTCCAGTGAAGATTTACAGCCTCAGAAACCCTGTACAGGATAACTATGAGTCAGAAGTGACTCCACAGCACATAACAACAACAACCTACATTTTAGGTAGGAATCCTGGTGCGGAGCTGTGGATTAATACGCCAGACTGCAAAGCCATTTCAACTGCAAGGTTGGCAGTTCAAGCTCACCAGCTGCTCCTTGGAAACCCTATACAGAGTCGCTATGAGTCAGAATTGACTTGACAGCACTTTAAAACAACAAGAACAACAAGTACACAAGAGAAGTGACAATATATTGGCTTGAAGAAGACTTGTATGTGCATTCATGGAGTATTCATTACATGAGTATTCAGTATAGCCACATACACACACACAAAGAAACAACCCAAGTGTTTTCCGTCAGCTCATTATGGATCAACAAAAGGTTACAGTGCCATACAAAGAAAGCAATATCATTTGGCAATAAAAAGGAATAACGTGCTAATACAGGCTAATACGTGGATGACCCTGGAAAACATGCAAAGAGAAAGAAGCCAGTTATAAAAGGACATAAAGCAGATGTCCACTTAATGTGACTTGCTTTATGCACTCCATAGGTGTTGCCTTTCTTACAAGTTGGCAGTTTGTGACAACCCTGCATCAAGGAGGTCTGTCAGCCCCATTATTCCAACAGCATGCCCTCACTTGATGCCTTAATATTTGCACAATATTTGAAAGTTTTTCATAATGGTATTGCAAAGCTAATAAAGTGTTGTTGTTCGGTGCCACGGAGTCAGTTCCGACTCATAGAGACTCTGTACAGGGTTTCTGAGGCTGAAAATCGTTATAGGAGCAGAAAGCCTCATCTTTCTCCCGTGAAACAGCTGGTAGTTTCAAACTGCTGACCATGAGGTTAGCAGCCCAATTCATAACCACTATGCTACCAGAGCTCAATATTGGGTAAACATTTGTACTTAGAAACCAAACAAATGTTAGTGACTCACTTTATTGGGATATTTGTTTTAATGTGGTGGTCTGCAGCTGAGCCCACAATATCTCTGAAGTATGAGTGTGTATGGTATAAATCCACGTGTATGGAATGTCTAGCAAAGAAAAATACATAATCCCCATAGATTCATGCTTGCCAGTGGCTGGGGAAGGGAATTGGGTTTCTTTTGGGGTAAAGGAAATGTTGT
Source organism: Chrysochloris asiatica (assembly GCF_000296735.1). Classification (NCBI taxonomy): domain Eukaryota; kingdom Metazoa; phylum Chordata; class Mammalia; order Afrosoricida; family Chrysochloridae; genus Chrysochloris; species Chrysochloris asiatica. The sequence goes on from NW_006408713.1 coordinate 3,116,856, forward strand.
AAAATTAGACTGTAGTGATGGTTTCACATCTCTAAATTTACTAAAAACCATTGTGTTGTTCTCCCAAAATGGGTGAATTTTATGGTGTGGATATTATACCTCAGTAAAATTGCTTTAAACAGGGATAATAGTTGGTGGGGTTTTGTTTTGTTTTCTTTCTGTTTGAACAAATATTGATTAAACAATAACCCTCTGAAAAGTTTTAGGTGAGACATTTCCCCACGTATTTTCATGGTGTAGCTGTAGCAAGAAAGGGCAAGTTAACAAAATAGGAAATAATCTAGAGCTTTGGTGTGTAGTCTGAGAAATGTACTAAACATTTTTCTAAATCTTTTCCTTTACCTGTAAAATGGAGATTATAATAATTACCTATACACTTCATTGTAATTTATCTTGGAACAGACTTCCCCGTGTGCTGCAGGTAACACACTTGGCAGATAACAAAGTGGTTGGAGTTTAGAGTCTACCCAGAGGAACCTTGGAAGAAAGGTCTTATGATCTATTTCCAAAAAGTGGATTCAAGGGAACACCGTGGGTTGGAGTCCATGCCACAGTATCTGATCTTTGGTCTTGGCACATGGAGAGGACTCAGTGGATGCTATAGTGATTCTGGCTACTGTTGTTATTAGGTGCTATAGAGTCAGTTCCAACTCAGAGATCCAAGCCAGGCACAACAGAACAAACCCCTGCACTGTCCGCTTCCAGTCTCACAATCATTGTTAAGTTTGAGTTCATTGCTGCTGTCACTCATCTCATTGAGGGTCTTCCTCTTTTTCATTGATCCTCCACGTTACCTAGCATGATGTTCTTCACCAGAGACTGGTCTCTCTTGATAACATGCCTGAAATATGAGAGACAAAGTCTTGGCATCCTTGCCTCTAAGGAGCATTATAGCTGAGGCTTGAATTTTTTCTCCAATTTTTTTTTTATCTTGAGAAATGAGGAGCGTGTTCTTTCCTTTTGGTTTTCTAACTCCAGATCATTGCACACTTCCTTATAATACTTTACTCTGTCCTTTCGATCTGTCCATGAAGAGTTTCTGCTCAGTTCTTTTACCTACTTATTTCTTCCATTTGCTTTAGCATCTCTATGAAAATTTCTGAGTTCCTTTTGGCTTTCATTTTGGTCTTTTCCTTCTTTCTTGTCTTCATAATGACTTTTTGATTTCTTCCTGTATGATCTTCTTGATGTCATTCCACAGCTTTTGTGGTCATTGGTCATTGGTGTCTAATATATCAAATCTATTCTTGAGATGATCTCTAAATTCAGGGGGAATATGTTGAATGTCAAATTTTTCCTCTCATTGACTTGCTAAAATATTTTTTAGCTTCAGCCTGAATTTGCATATGAGCCACTGATAGTCTATTCCACAGTCTGTTCCTGGCTCTATTTTGGCTGATGATATGGAGCTTTTCCATTTGATGTAATCAATTTGATTTCTATGTATGTCATCTGGTGAAATCCATGTGTATTTGTTGTTGTTGTTAGTGTATTTATTGTTGTTGTTGTTGTGTGCCGTGGAGTCAATGCCGACTCATAACGACCCTGTGCAGGGTTTCCGAGGCTATAAATCTTTACAGGAGCAGAACGCCTCATCTTTCTCCCGCAGAACAACTGGTAGTTTCGAACTGCTGACCTTGTGGCTCGCAGCCTGATTCGTAACCACTATGCTACCAGTATAGTCATCTTTTATTCCAATCAACAGTAATTATCAGTGCATCTGGATTGAATATTTGATCAATTTTGGACTGAAGAACTTAATGTTGTTGTAGTTAAGTCTCATCTAGTTGGTTCCTGATCATAGCAACACTTTATAAGTTTTCTGAGGGGTGGCCGATGAGTTTGAACAACTTACCTTGTGGTTTTAACTGACCTTAGGGTCAAGCGCTTATCCAACAGTGCCACACCAGAAGTTGGTAGAATTCTGCAATTTCATCATCACTGTCTTTAGTGGTTGATGTGTCAATTTGAATAATAATGGTATTAACTAGTCTTTCTTATTGGCAGATAGATATTATCCTATCACAGATATCATTATACTTCAAAAGAAATCTTGAAATGTTCTTTTTGATGATGAATTTCTTTCTTTATTTATGTCTAACTTTTTATTGTGATTTGAGTGAAGATTAATAGACAAGATCATCAGCTATACTTTCAACTAATCATATATTTTATTTCAGCTCAGTGATTAATATTCCCTCCCTGCAACAACAATTATCCTGCTTCCTCTCTGTGGCTTTCCTTTTACAACTTATTTTTTCATAAATGAACAAAGTAAAAATATTTTATGTAAACATGCAAAACAAAAAATATATATTCATTTAAACGTCTAAAGGGCACATTTTGAAAGTCAGCATCCTGCCCTCAGGCACACAGCCTTTCTCATTCCATAGGCCTAGAATCCTCAGCTGCTCTATGTCTCCACACCATCACTTCTGCCACTGTCTCTGCTGTTGCTACTTTTCTTGTTAGGATCTCACGCTCTAATCATGTTCTTCCTTCTTGATGATCCTGGGATCTCCTATTCCTGAAATGAAAGACTAACTGCTCCCCCTTTTGGTCATACATCTTGTACTATACAATTAGGACAATCACAATTAATTCTGCCAGCAATCACTTATAATTGAATAATCAAATCCTGTCACCATCACCCCCCATTCTCTTTCACCAGCTCCATCTGGAAAAGAGAAAAACTATTCAATGGAGATTCCATCTTACTCCCCTTTCCTGAAACTAAGCACATTCATGAAAACCTGTAAGCCATTCACTTTATAGCCTCCATTTTTGATAGCCAATATCTAAATTGCCCATCCCTAACAGCCGAGAGCAATGAGAAAAAAAGCTTGATCCTTGATATGAAAAATCCTCCCATTTTGGTTGGATTTTTGAGCAACTAAAAGTCATTTGAACTGCAAGGGAGGTGGTTCAAGCTCACCAGCTGCTCTTTGGAAACCCTATACAGGGTCACTATGGGTCGGAATCAACTTGATGGAACTTAACAACAATTCCATGCACAAAGGTCCAGCTCATCAAATTGTAGCAATTTACACTTGCTTATAGTATTAAGCATCTTTGTCTTCATCTTGTTGAGGTGTGGTCAGCTAACCATCCAAGATAGTTCAGCTGGGTACTAGCTTCAAGTTTAGAAGTACACACAAACCTTCTGGCACTTCAGACAAGATAGCTGCTTCACTCTCAACTCTAGCCCCCAGTGATTAGGTCAGTGCCCATGTCCCTGCGAGTTCACAGATCCCCCTGAACTTCAGATTAGAAAGGTCTTCCTCTTCTGTCTATTATCCCAAGGTCAATAAGTATCAATGGAACATGGACAAACTCAGCCCATGTCTTCATTGCTGCATTTCCCACTTCCACTCATAAGTAGACCAGGATGGTCACCAGCAAGCATACTAGATTGTTCATTTATTCCATTTGAATTACAGTCTTAGAAAAAGGTGTTTGTTTGCTGTTTCCTGATGAGCTGTCTTTTCTTGTCTTGATGCTTCCAATATAAACAGTTTGCTTGATATTCTAACAACCAAACAGTCTGCTATTTCTGCTAGTCTTTCTTTTAATAAGAATCTTCTGATCTCTCAGCCATTATAGGTTGGTCTGCATGTCTTTTCAAGTGGGAATGCCCCACTGCAGAAGGTTCTGGGTGGGGCTCAGAGTTCCACCTAAGGCCCTATGCTCCACAAAGGCTTAAAAAGAAGCTATTTTCCTGGACAAATTCTAATTCCACTTTTAGTCAATCCAATTAGTTAAAGGATGAAGAAGGCATCACCCTCACTTTACAGAATGATTTGGCGGAGCATTTTTTAAGGTGAAGGAGAAGGCCACTGAGATGAGGTAGGTCAGAGATGAATTCTGTGCTCTGCTGTTACAGGATTGATAAATGAGGGCTTGTATCAAGACACCTCCCAGAGGTTATGGTACAGTAGTAGGAACTCAATAAGTGTTGGTTTTATTTACTAGGCCATCTTTTGTAGTAGATAAAAAATAAAGCATTGAAAGGATTCTTATCTCAAGGATAAGCCCTTAATGAAACACAGATTTTTAATTCAGTCATCCAATAGGAGACATGTTTATTGCATTATTAGTGATGCTTTGAACATCCATATTAATTACAGCAGTTCCACTTAATGATATTAATCAGGTAACTGCAAGAATTCCCAACAGTCCTGGTGTGGTGCAGTAGGATAATTCACTGGACCACAAGGTCAGTTTAAACCACAAGGTCGGTGGTTCAAACCCACCAGTCACACCTCAGAAACTCTATACAGTGTTGCTATGGGGTGGAACCAACTCTACAGCCCTTAGCAACAACAACAATGGGACTTTTAGTTTATCCCAGTGACCCTCTCTTTCTCTCGTTCACACAGACCATCATCATCATCATCATTATCATGGAGAGTAAAATACCAAAATCAGACAAGTGACTTCAGAAAATTTAGCTCTACCTCTATTGTAGTTGCTGTTACTTGTTGTCTAGTCAGTTCTCACTCATAATCACACTATATAAAACAGAATGAAACTTTTTCACCCAACACTGTCACTGCATTCTTTAGTATCATTGATATGTTGAAGTTCATTGTTTCAACTATCATAGCAGTCCTTCTCATTGACTGTTTCTCACATTCTTATAGATATTCTGCTTTACCATGTACTTCTCCCTCTTCCTTTTGCATTGCCTAGCTTTTAGCTTAGTTTTCTCTCTCTCTCTTTTTTAAGTTTTTATTGTGAGTTGAGTGATAGTTTACATGGGAGAGCATCAGCTTTACATTCATCCTATCATATTTCTTATTTCATTGCAATGATTAAAATCCCCTCCATGCATTATCATTCAACAGCATTTGCTTCTAATCCCTCTCTTTGATTTTTTGTTTGTTTTTTGATGTACACCAAAGAAGTGAGGAATATATAACCATTCAAACAAGCAAAGGGTATACCTGATGAAGATAAAAAACCAGAGCCTTTGGTATGTATTGCATCTCAATGTAAAGAAAACAAAAATCCTCACTACTAGACCAATAAACAACATTGTTATCAACAGAGAAAATATTGAAGTAGTCAAGGACTTCATTCTTCTTGGCTCAACTATCAACACTCACGGAAGCAGCAGTCAAGAAATCAAATGGCGTATGGCATTAGGCAAATCTGCTGCATAAGACCTTTTTAAAGTGTTGAAAAGCAAACACGTCAGCTTCAGGACTAAGTTATACCTGACCCAAGCCATGGTATTTTCAATAACCTTATATGCATGTTAAAGCTGGACAGTGAGTAAGGAAGACCGTAGAAGAATTGATGCTTTTGAGTTGTGGTGTTGGAGGAAAATATTGAAAGTGCCATGGGCACCTAAAAGAACCAGCAGATCTGTGTTGGAAGAAATGCAGTCAGAGTGCTCCTTGGAGCCCAGGATGGCCAAACTTTGTATCTTATACTTTGGACATATTGTTAGGAGGGACCAGTTGCTGGAGAAGGATATCATGTTTAGTAAGGTGGAAGATTAGAGAAAAAGATGAAGACCCCCAGTGATGGATTGGCAAAGTGGCAGCATCGATGGCCTCAAGCATGGCATCAATTGTGATGTTGGCCTAGGACTGGGCAGTGTTTTGTTCTGTTGTGCATTTGTTGTTGTTGTTAAGTGCCATCGAGTCAATTCTGACCCATAGTGACCTTGTATAGGGTTTCTGAGGAGCAGCTGGTGGGCCTGAACCGCCAACCTTGCAGTTCAAATGGCTTTGCATTCTGGTGCATTAACCCACAGTGCCACACCAGTACTCCTCTGTTGTGCATAGGGTCACTATAAGTCAGTACTGACTCAATGAAACCTAACAACAACAACAACAACAGAGAAGACAAACTCAAAGATTATAAGGGAATATGCTAAGACCTAGAGTTAGAAAACCAAAAGGTAAGAACATGCTCAACATTTTTCAAATGTTCAATTTGAAAATTTCAAGCCTTGACTTGTAATACTGAAGGAGCCTATGCGGAAAACATGGAATAACACAGAACATATCAAAACAGATGGAAAGAATATACAGAATAAAAATACCAAAAAAGAAATGGATGGTATTCAACCATTTCATGAGCTGGTATATGATATGATCAAGAGCCAATGGTACTGATAGAAGAAGCACAATGTGCATTGAAGGCATTGGCAAAAAGAAGGCTCAGAGAAATGATGGATTCCAAATTGAAATCCTTCAACAAATGGATGCAGTACTGGAGGTATCTGTTCATCTATGTCAAGAAATGTGAAGACAGGTACCTGGACAAGTTACTGGAAGAGATCCATATTTTTGCCCATTCCAAAGAGAAGTGACCTAACCAAATGCAGAAATCATCAGACAATTTCATTAAAATCACATGTAAGTCAAATTTTACTAAAGATAATTCCAAAAGGGCTGCTAAACAGTACATTGACTTGGAACTGCCAGAGGTTCGAGCCAGATTAATAAGAGAATGCAGAACAAGGGATATCATTACTAAAATTGATGAATCTTGGATAAAAGCAGAGAATACCAGAAAGATGTTTACCTGTGTTTTTTTGACTATGAAAAGGCTTTTGTTTGTATGGATCATGGCAAGCTATGGACAGTATTGCAGAGAGAAAGTATTCCAGAACACTTAATTGTGCTCATAAGGAACCTGTATTTAGACCAAAAGCAAACAGAACAAGGGAACATGGAATATTTTTAAATTAAGAAAGATATGTTAAGGTTGTATTTTACACCACACAGTTTCAATCTGTATGCTGAACAATTAATACAAAAAAGTCAATTATATGAACAGGAACTTGTCATCAGGATTGGAAGAAAACTAATTAACATTCTGTGATATACAGATGATACAACCTTGATGCTGAAAGAGACTTTAAATACTTAATGATGAAGATCAAAGACCACAACTTTTGATATGGGTTGCACCTCAATGTAAGGAAAACAAAAATCCTCACCACTGTATCAATAAATAGCATCCTGATAAATAAAATTGAAGTTGTCAAGGACTTCATTTGTCTTAGATTCACAATCAACACTCATGGAAGTCACTGTCAATAAAGGATATGATGTATTTTATTAAGCAAATCTGCTGCTCAAAACCTCTTTAAATGTTTAAGAGCAAAGATGTAAGTTTGCAGACTAAAGTGCATCTGATCTAAGCCATGGTATTTTCAATAATCTCATATATATGTGAAAGTTGGAGAATGAATAAGGAAGACCATAGAAAATTTAAGACATCTGAGTTATAGTGCTAGAGAAGAATATTAAAAGTACCATGGATACCAGAAAACAAATAAATCTGTGTTGGAAAAAGTACAGCCAGAATAGTTCTTAAAAGCCAGGATGGTGAGAATTTGTTTCTCATACTTCATATATATTATCAGCAGAGCTCATCAGTTCCTAGAGAAGGATATCATGCTTGATAAAGTCAGTGAGAAAGAGGAAACCCCACAACAAATGGATTGGCACTGTGGCAGCAGCAGCAATGGTTATGAGGTTGGTACAAGACTGATCGGTGTTTCTTTCTGTTGTGCATACGGTGACTCTGAGTTGAAACTGACTCAATGGCACCTAACAACAACAACAACAACAACAACAACCTATGCTTTGCATTTTTAACATTGGGTTATTACAAAGAAAAAACACATTTCCTGCAAAACTGATCAAGTTCCTGGATGAACTTACCTTGAGAAAGATCTTGGGCATTTACATGAAGCAAAATTGCTTAAGAGTTCCGACACACCTAAATGTGTCACAAGGTCATTAAGCCAAAGATCATTAAGAAGACAAGAAAGAAGAGAAAAATAAAAAAGACTATTTGGAATTCTTGTTAAGTGCGGCTATATTGTCTTCGTCCGTGGTCTCTTTAAGTAAAAAAATATTGTGCAGTTATGTGTGTGTGTCATGGAGAGACTTATATGAAGTGACCCACCCGCTTGATAGAACAATAGCGTTTGTCATGTGGGCCTGACTCTTCAGAGCTGCATCTCCATATCTCTGTGGAGTCGGAGGGTCCGCCTTTCTCTCTTAAGTTTTAGAAGGATAGTCAATAACTTGCTTGCTTGGTGCAATTGGATAGCTGATGAACTCATTAATGAGACAGAAATAAGAGAAGCAGTCTTTCATGGTAAATTCCTTGGAGTGCCTTCTACCACCTATCACCTCTCAGTTACCATTGGACTAAGGAGCCCTTATGTCACAAGAGTTAGTCATTCTACTGCTAACCAAAAATTGGTAGTTTCAACCCTTCCAGTAATTCTTCAGGAGAAAAACCTGGAGATTTTTTCTTGTAAAGTTTGTTGTTGTTTTTAAGTGCATTGAGTTAGTTCTGACTCCTAAAGGCCCCATATATGGTTTCCAAGGCTGTAAATCTTTGCAGAAGCAGAAAGTCTCGTCCTTCTCCAGCAGAATTGTTGCTGGGGTGTGGTTATCATTTCAGTACTTAGTTTATAGAGAGGCACTGTGCTCCCCTGTAAAGATTTGTTGTTATTGGTAAGTGTTGTCAAGTTGGTTCCGACTTACAGTGGCCCTGTATAGGGCCTCCAGGGAATGACTTGGGGGTTTGAACTGCCAAACTTGCAGTTACCATTCTAGTGCTTATCCTACAGGGCCACATCAGGATGCCCTGTAAAGACTGTTGTTGTTAAATGCCATCGAGTTGGTTCTGACTCAAAGCGACCCTGTATAGGGTTTCCAAGGAGCGACTGGTGAGCTTAAACCACCGAACTTACAGTTCAAGCCAACCTTGCAATCCAGTGCATTAACCCACAGCGCCACACCAAGACTTCTTGTAAAGACTGTTGTTGTTTTGTTGTTGTTAAGTGCCATTGAGTCGGTTCTGACCCATAGCGACACTGTACAGGGTTTCTGAGGGTGTAAATCTTTATGGTGGAGTAGAAAGCCTCATCTTTCTCCTGCGGAGCGGCTGGTGGTTTCGAACCGCTGACCTTAAGGTTCGCAGCCTGATTTGTAACCACTACGCTACCAGAGCTCCTTAAAGACTACATCCTAGGAAAGTCTATGGGGACAGTTCAATTTAGTCACATGGTATCGCTATGAGTTGAAATAGACTCTACTGGCTTTAACAACTGCTATTGGACTATATAGATTTTCTTCCAAAATGCGGGTTTACTCTGTTCATACTAAAGAGCTCTGGTAGAGTAATTATTGGGAGTCGAGCTGCTAACCTCAAGGTCAGCAGTTTGAAACTACCAGCTGCTCCGCGGGAGAAAGATGAGGCTTTCTGCTCCCGTAAAGATTTACAGCCTCAGAAACCCTAGGTAGAGTCGCAATGAGTCAGAACAGACTCCAAGGCACACCACCCCCACCACCTCTTGATATTACTCCCTGAAGAGACTTAAAGCCACTGCCATTTTCAACTCCTAACAACCTTATAGGACAGTCTCAAACTACTCATTAGAATTCTCAAGACTATGACTCTTTACAGGGGCAGACAGCTTTGTTTCCCTCCCTAGGAGCGACTGGTGGGTTTGAACTCTCAGTCTTTTGATTAGCAACCCAACACCATGCCACTAGGACTCTTTTCCTGAAGAGAAGACTTTCTGAAATATCCTTGGAACAGACCACAATTGGAAAATAGGACAAGGGGTCAAATCATAGAGCTTCAAGGGAGAAGGAGAAAGTTACTTCACAAGCCTTATTCTGTATGGCTAGAAGCCAAGAGCAGGCCTTAGAAGACAATGGCCTCTCTTCCATGGATTGGAGTAGAGAAACCTAGTCCTGCCTAGCAGGTAGTTGGAGAACCTCTAGTCTTGGCACAATTATTAAAATGAAGTGAAGAATGTAGAGGGCGCTCCCTTGTTCAAAAACCTGTCTGTTGGCAGGCAAACTATATACTTTAATGAGTGGAATAATCTACAATGATTCTTGCTGTCCAATAGCAGTTTGCAATTGATCATATCAGTGTTAAATGCAAAGTCTCTATCATTTAAAGTACTATCTTTATGGAAAATCCATAAGTGGTGTACCTCCTTTGTAAAATTAGCTATGAAACCAGGTTATTTAGATTTAAGGATTAGAGGCGAAAGATGATGAAAATGGAACTGGGCACTTAATGCAATTTCAGTCGCCTACATATTTTCATAGGCTCAGACAATGTACAAATTAAAAAAGATCTCAAAACACACGTTTTTTTTGTTTTGTTTTTTTAATGTTAAGATTGCTTCTGTCAGTTAAAAGAAAAAAAAATGATTATAAAATAATATTTTACAGGAAATAAGGACTGAAGGCCAAATAGGAAGCTGCAAGTAAGGCTCCTTCTCGAATTCTAATCACCTCAGAGTCCACTAACTGAGTCCTCCGGGACTGGCTCCGAAGGATCCTGAGCGAGCGGCTGAGTCGGCACCGCCAGGCCTTCCCTGGGTTATCTGCCTTTGAAAGGATCATGTTCAAACCCTACGAAGATAAAAGGCGGCCTCAACAGACTATAAGCTGGACTGCTAAACATTTCCATATGACAAAGTCCTCTCCTGAGGCCTGACCTGCCAGCAGATCCCAACCCACAGATCTAAAGGAGCCAGATCCCCTCAGCTCCTCCACAGAGAAGCGTCTAGGCGAGCTAGCGTTTGAAAGAACTTTAGAGTGCTTTCTGCAGGGGGAAAAAAGTCCTCATGAAAAAGAAGCCAGATGCCTAACAGTGCTCAGCTCCAACCCCTTATTTCAATGTGTTTTTTGTTTCTTTTATTTTTAGAATAAAAACAAAAGAAAAGAAAAGAGAAAAAACCCACCACCAACAACCAGGAATAATAAGAAATCAGGAGGAATAAGCCATTTCTGTTAGTATCTATACACTCTTTTGTATACATTTATAAGATACGGTTTATTTCCTATGTTTATTTGTACTTATTTGATTCAAAATAGCAGCTACTTTTTCTAATTAGAAGCTCCGAAGAGCCTTCTCTTCTGCTCCCTTAAGATTCTAAAAGGAATCTCTTCCAGGCATGAGATTGTAGAGAGACAAAAAGAAAGAGAACTGGATTCGATTTCCTGCCTTTTCCACAAATCATTTTCAATTGTTTTCTCTTGGTGTTTATTCATTTGCTAACATCCACACAGGTATCCCAACAGTGAACCACATTGTATATTATAAAATTATGTTATTTAATCCCAGCAATTCTGACCAATGTCTCACTTATTTATTGTCATTATTGTTAGGTGCTGTTGAGTGGGTTCTGACTCATAGCAACCCTCTATAGTGCTTCTGAAGTTGCAAACCTTTACAGGATCAGAAAGTCTCATCTTTCTCCTGTAGAACAGCTGGTGGGTTTAAACTGCTGACCTGTAGTTAGCAGTCTAGTCATTCATTGTAGGCAATCAATTAATGAATTTCTGCCGATTGCAAAACATCCGTTGGGGGAGTATTTGCAAGACTTTTAGGAACTGCTTTTATAACAAGGTAAAGGAAATACATTCACCCAGAAATTTGATATAGTTTGTCTATGACTTTTTCGGGGCCTTATTTTTTCTCATTGTTATCAATATAAAATTTCCAAAGTCTTTCATCATATTCCTAGTCAATTATGACTTTGCTAATGATTTAAAGAAACGCATTGTGAACAGATGTGATATAATATGTTAGCTTGTCACTGGCATAAGTGCTTGAGGGAAGGTAGTTTCAAGAATAGACCAGTTAGGTAAGTAAATTACAGGTGTGAAAACACACTTGGAGAAGTTAAGTCAGATGGGATTCTATGTCAATGGAGTATTTGCATTGACTATATAAGGAGCCTTCACAAAGAAGGTAGCGTATATGGTCATCTTTAGCAGAGAAGAGGGCAGAGGCTATCTCTGCAAATTAAGCCTTTGCAAGTCTGTCCCCTCCTCAGAAAACAATCTGCTCTAGTCAGGATTGTGTTTCCAGCACTCTGAGACATCCCCTTTGAAAGTAACACATCCCTTTAGCCCTTGGAAACTAATCAAACTCTCCTACCTTCTCTAGAAGCTGCTGATTTGCCTGCTCTGACCTATGACACATTGAAACAGTATAAGCTAGTCAACAAGCATGCATTTTACTCTTTATGCACAGGAGAAAAATGGATTCAAAAAATAAAAAGCAATGATGTGAGTACTTAGTGTGTATACCAGGCATTAAGAAGAGCAGCCAAGATGGTATTTAAGAAATAATATTTGGGAGGCCTCCAGTGTTCTGGCTTTTTAATTTTTTTTAATGTAATCATTTGGAATAAACACAAAATTTGAATAGCTCTTTAGAGAACAGAATTTATTTTCTACTAAAAATCAATTCTGAAAATTAGAATAATAAATGCATGAACTTTAGCAATCTGAAGATCATTTTACAATGAGTGAAAAAGTATACTAGGGCATTCGGTATGCAATCTCTCTCATTGTAGTCCCATATTGGAAACTCTTGTTTTTATATTAAGTTATTTTTTTAAGGAAAATTGAAGAGTTTCTAGTTTTGTCAGAATATTCTAGAATGATCTTATCATGTCCATGAACATTCAAGTTATGCAAACATGCCCACTTTGTTCTCTACAATCCACAAGCACTTCCTTTCAAAGAGCCTTGGGAAGGAAATAGACATCCATTGACTCACATTTTCAGCATCTAAAATAAGAATCTTTATCCAAGATTGTGGGTCAATTTTTAGCCAAACAATGGGCAGGTCTATAAGGAGAGCGATGACAAGAGCTGCATGCTCCTTAGAATAGTCAACCATTTGAAATAAAAAAGACAACATTTGCCAGAGAACACCTTTCAGAAGGCAGGAAGGATTGGTAAAGGAGGAAGAATGGAAATGGGGAGCACGAGGAGGAAGTGGGAAAAGTGATGTAACAATGTGAGTTGACAATCAACAGCATGGAACACAATGAGTATCACTTGTTGAATGGAAACAGGATTGGCTCTGTACACTTTTACCCAATTCACAATGAAGTTTTTTTAAAAAAAGGAATACTTAGTGAAATCATCTTCTTGTTTAAAATATATATTGAACATTTCTCTGCCCATAAAATACACAACTCAACTCAATTTTTATTTGAGGGGAGGAGGGAGGGGGCTAAACATCATAATTATTACCAGCAATGATTTGTTAGCATGCTTCCACCAAGTAAGGATGTCGTGGGCTAAGCATTACACTGCTAACCAAAAGGTCAGTGGTTCAAATCCACCAGCCACTGTGAGGGAGAAAGATGAGGCTGAGTGCTCCTGTGAAGAGCTGCAGTCTAGGAAACCCTAAGGAACAGTTTTATTTTAGCCTGTCGTGTTGGCTTGAGTTGGCATTTACTCAATGGTAATGCGGTTCCCACCAAGTGGCTTCTATGTCTGCTTCCTCCCATGAAAGGTCTTTCTCCTCCTTCCCATCTCAGCAAGTCCTCAGTCTCCTCACACTTCCCATCTGAAGAAGTGTCTCTCTTCTTTTCTCATTCAACTCTGAACCTGGGACAGTTGGTTGTGGAAGCTACTCAGCAGACATGGGAATGGGTGAGAGAGCAAGACAAGAAGCTCCGAGAACGTGAACTTTGGTATGGAGTTTAAGGAGCTCTTTAGGCTGCTCAAAGCAATTTTGTATGTATGTTTCCTTCCTGATCACTGTCTGTTGTCTCCATTTCCTATGACTGACATAACAACCAACACAAAGGGGTGACTTTCAAGTAGATGAATGTATTCTTCAGATTTCTAGAGATGTCCACCACATGGATTCCTTCTGTGGGCTTCTCTCCTGGTGTCTGGTGATGGATAGAAACCCTTGGCTTCTTTATATTCTTATACAAGATGTATCTGCTTCTTTCCTAACATGATGCTCCTTTCCTGTGGACCACACCATTTTATAAGTCACCGTTTAGAGTCTTGCAAGTGTAGTGGGTTAAATGTTGGGCTGCTACCCATAAAATGGATGATTCAACCCCACCAACCCCTTCTCACTCTTCAGAAAAAGAGTCAAGGTTGTCTGCTTCCACAAAGATTCACAGCCTCAGAAATCCTAATGAACATCACTAGGGGGTCAGAATGGCTGCAATGACATACAACAACAGCATACAAACTCATCAGTGAGATTTCTACTAAAACATGTATTTTGTGAACGGAATAATCTCTCAGAAATTCACATCTGTCATGCCTAGAGGACTTTTTAAAGGAGGAAAATGATAAGGATACACAATTTGGCTTAACGAAACATGTGCATCCCCATCTCCTTGGTATGTGGAAATGAAATCTTCTCAGAGCATTTGCGGAGTATTCTTCTTATTTCTGTTTTTTAACAGAGGCTGGTGAGCCAGAGGGGCAGTGCCTTGGAGGATCGTCCAAGGCCAGCAGACAACAGGCATTTCTGGGTTGAGAAGCTGATTCCAGAAGGCGGTGGAGGCTAAAACTTCTTTCCGTCCAGCTGTGTGTGCTTGTACTTGTAGGATACCTGTGGACATGCTGGTATAAAATAAACTAAGAGAACTAGAAGAGGGGGTGGGGACCACAGAGCTCAAGGTAGCCACTAATAGATGTGGGTGTGGGGGAGAGGGGAAAGAAACTGATAAAGATTCAGGAAAGCTTGGAATTGGTACTTCTAAGATTCCTTTACCTGGAAAACCTAAAAGAAATATCTTAGCAGTATTAGGTTTCTTAAAATGGCTAGCAGGAGAAATCTTACCTTCTGTAACTCAGTTTTCCAAAATCATTCTTTAACATAAGACTCTCTGCTTCTTGTCATTCCCGTGGCCCTGATGCAATTGGACGGCATAAAGGGGGCCTCACAATCTCTACATCCCCACCTCCCAAGAGTAGTAAAGGAAACTGGATCTTTTTTATCATGTCCCTTTCCTTAAAAGTTTGCTTCAAACACCACCTTGCCCCGCATCTTTCTACACCCTGTCACTTGTGTGAAAGTCAACATGCGAATTCATTTCATTCCTAAATGACATTTACCTATACACTGCAAAACCAACCGAGAAAATGAGGGTACTGGCTTTATCTCTTCCCAAATTAAGATAGTGGCTGAAAATATAAATGCAATTTAAATCCTTTCCTACAGGGGAGTCAGTTCCTTTGCCACTCTCAGCAGAGAGAGCTTGGCAGAGAGACTGGTGGGGGGGAAGTGGGGGAGGCACGTCTTGATGCTGTCGGAGCAGCCCCTCAGTCAAAGGAGAATTCAGAGCAGATAGAGACAAATCATCCAATGGCAGAGGTTAAAAGAAGCCTGTTACTATGACAACAGATAGGGTCAGATAACAAAATGAACAGCCACTTTTGATCTTCAAAAATTCTTTTTCCTTTGCTCTCTGCTCTGTTATCTGGACCACTCCATCAAACACCTAGCAGATAACAGAGTTGAAAACCCATTCGACCTTCAAGGAAACCCAGACAGGTTGGAAAGAGTATGGAAAGGTTACCTAACGGTGAAAATGCTTCTGATGGTATTTGCCTGTATACACAGAAACACACAGACATCTATTTTTTACGAAAGCAACAGGATACAGTTCAAAGGTATCTACAAAAGTGCTTAACACATGTACATAACAGTAATTTATATATGTGTGTATGTGTGTGTGTATGTGTGTGTATGAGTAAGAGGCATTCAAAATTAAAAGGTATAGAAACAGTTGATACAAAATTAACAGCCAAACAAAACTGCACACATTGTATGGCTGAGAATTAAATTGGGTTCTCTCACTTAGTCATAATATCCACAGACACATTTCTTTTTTTTTTTTTAATCACATATAAGTGAAAAGATACCCCAAACTTTAAAGTTGTATGCAACCTTTCCTCAATTCTACTGGTTTCTGCTAAATGCCACTGAGTCCACTCCAACTCATAGTGACCCTGTATGGTCTCCAAGGAATGGCTGTTAGGTTTGAATCACCGAACTTGCAGTAAGAAATCCACTGCTTATCCTACAAAGCCACATCAGGACTCTCAATTCTATTTAGTCCCACAAAAATGAAACTAACATCCAATCATATGTTATATCTAACATCCAGCTGTCAATTCATAGCATTGTGGTGGCTTATGGGTTGTTATGATGCTAGAAACGATTCCATTAGTATTTCTTATGTTATTATACTTACCAAACTCCACCGAGCCAGTTCCAACATATAGTGATCCTGTTTAGGGTTTCCAAGAAGTGGCTGGTAGATTTGAACCACTGACTTTCCAGAGAGCAGTCTAGTGCTTATCTTGCAGTGCCATACCAGGACTCTAGTATTTCCAAAATGAGTAGGGTATTGGACAGATTTCAGCAGCTCTTCCAGACTAAGATGGACTTGGAATAAAGGCCTGTGACCTACTTCCAAAAATTAGCCAGTTAAAAGCCTATGGGTTGCAACAGAGTGTTGTCCTCCCAGTGCTGGGAGAAGGGTCTCCTGGATGAACGAAATGACCACAGTTCATAGCAATGAACTCAAGAGTACCAATGACCATGAAGATCACACAGGACTCGGTAACATGTTGTTCTGTTTCCCATAATCCCAACAGTCACCAATTTGAGGAAACTCACACCATTAACCCCCCAGATTCCTTCGCTGTATTCATGCCTGAATGCTCCCAGTTTCCGACTTTTGCTGCAGATGTTTCCAAAAGATAAAAAATAGTCTGTACTTTAGCATATATGTGCTTTTTATTTTTGCTGTGACGGCCAGCAAGGAAAGTTTGCAATGAAAACCATAAGTCTGCTTGCCCCAGAATGAAATTCTGTCAATATTGATGCTGTGTACCTATTCTTGGAATAAGAGGCACTCATCTCCAGATGGCTCGGTGGAGATGGGGTAAAGGGGGATACGTCCTCTAGCTTCCTCAAGCCCTCTGGTACTCTTGGACACCAAATGCTTAGTGGACTTGCAAGTGATATGTGATACTTCGATTTAAACTCGATGCTTCCTTTTGTTTGTTTGTGTTCATTTTGCTTTGCTTTTCAATTTGGATAACATTATGCCATCTGAACTAACATTTTTATGGCGTGGAATTAGCTAGAAAGGATATATACATATTTTATTTTACAAAAGCAAGAAACATCTCTCAATTATCCCTGTGATTGAAAAGTTTTAAAAATCACCTGTCTTTTTGATGGGGTTCCTACAAAATGCTTTCCAACATTAAAAATGAAAGGAGCTTGAAGCTAGGGCAGCTCTGAAAAAGTGCATTTCAACTGGCTTTAGTGATAATTATTTGCTCTAGTCAAGAGTAAATACACAGAAAATAATGGGACTCCCTACATGCTTGATAAAAAATTAGCAATGAATGTTTAAGTGCAAATGGAACAGAGAAAATGGCCACATATCAGTTTGAGTTCTGGTGTGGATAAGGACTAGACCGCTAGCCACAAGGAGGGTAGTTCAAACCCACCAGCCATTCTTTGGAAATCCAATACAGGGTCTCTATGAGCCAGAACCGACTCCATGGCACTTAACAACAACAATGTATGAAATATAAAGTCCATAATAATGAAAAGATAGTGATATTTTGATGGGGAGATGCTGAAACAAAAGACTGAGTGTTTTTGTTTGTTTAACTTATATGAAAATCAGCCTTCCTGATATTCAGGAAATAAATGTCATGTCTCCTCATTGCAAAAAGGGAACTATTTATTTTATTTAAAAGTTAATAATTAGAAGAACATGTTCCAAATAAATTTCAGAACATGGTAGAACAGTATCCAACTGATAGAAAAAGGTTTTACATTATGTCCAAACAAAAGGACCTATTCCCCTTTACCTCTGTCTTCACATTAAGTAACTTTGTTGAAATTTAATCTATAAAACAGTCTACAAATTGAAGAGGCTGTAGGGATTTATGGGGTAGAGGTACACTTAGTGAAGGTGGTACAGCTTATTAGCATGTACCAACTCTTCATTACTGGTGTCCTTGTTGTTGTAAAATGCTCTTGCGTTGGTTCGGTTTCATAGCAACCTTGTATAGAGTTTCCAAGAAGCAGCTGGTAGGTTTGAACTGCTGAAATTGTGGCGTAGTATCACTTAAATTCCACCATAGTTGCATGGGAGTAGCTTTTAATCTACATTTTCAAATGACGAAACTGAGGTTTCAAGTAGTTTTCCAAACTAAAAGACCAATCACAAGGTTATTGAATTGATTCCAAATCATAGCCACCCCACGTGTTACAGAACAGAATTGTTCCATATGGTTTGTCTTCATTGTGATCTTTATGAAAACAGATCTCCTGGTCTTTCTTTGATAGTGTCTCTGGGGGACTCAAAACATAAACCTTTAGGTTAATTGTTGTTGTTGTTAAGGGCCATTGAGTCGGTTCCGACCCACAGCGACCCTGCGTAGGGCTTCCAAGGATTGGCTGGTGAGCTTGCACCACTGACCTTGCAATTCAAATAGGCTTTGATACCCAGTGCATTAACCCACAGTGCCACACCAGGATTCCTTAATAGTTGAGTGAAAATTACTTGCAAAACCCAGGGATCCAGTGGTTGTCCAATCTCGCTGAAATCTGAATCAGCGACATTCAAACAGAGAGACATTTTGCCCCTCACAGTTCTCTGAATTTCCCCTATTTCACCAGTAAAACAATCAGTCTCAAGCTCTATAATTTCTTTTCTAGACATTGGCAATCTTGTCTCTGCACATTCACGTATTCTAGATATTTCCTATAAGTGGGATCATAGAGTGTCTATTTTTCTGTGTCCGACTTATTTCAATCTGTATAATCTTTTTTGAGGCTCATCGACATGGTGCTGTGTATCCACACTTCATTTTTTGAACGACAGAATAATGTCCCATGGTATTGCTGTAACACACTTTGCTTATTTAGTCTCTCTTCTGTTGGGCATTGTTTCTACCTCTGGATGATTGTGAATTGCAAATGAGCACTGTGTGCAAGCATCTCTTGGACTTCCTGCTTTCAGAGCTTTGAGATCAGAATTGCTGGGGGAGCCCTGGTACTACAATGGTTCAAGCATTTGGCTGCTATTTAAAAGGCCGGCATTTTGAACCCATCATCTGCTCCGAGAGAGAGATGTAGAAGTCTGCTAATTCATGAAGTTTACAGTTAGCATTTGAATACATTTGGAGCCCTGGTGGTACGGTGGCTAAGTGATCAGCTGTTAACCAAAAGGTTGGTATCTGGAACCCACTGGTGGCTCTGTGAGTGAAAGGTATAGCAGTCAGCCTCCAGAAAGATGACAACCTTAGAAACCCTATAGGGCACTTTGACTCTGTGTATAGGGTCCTCCTGAGTCTATGAATTGGTGTGGCGCTGTGGGTTCATACGCCAGACTGAAAGCCATTTCAACTGCAAGGTCTGTGGTTCAAGCTTACCAGCTGCTCCTCTGAAACAATATACAGGGTCTCTGTGGGTCAGAATCAACTTGATGGCACTTAACAACAACATCAACAAAGGGTCTAGTATTAACTATTTTAGAAAACTCCAAACTCTTGCAAAACAGCTTTATCATGCTACATCCCTGCCTGCAGTGAATGATGGTTTCCACTTCTCCGTATCTTCACCAACACTTGTTCTTTTTGTTGTTGTTGTTTAGAGTCATCCTTGTTGTTGTTGTTAAGTGCCATCAAGTCAGTTCCGACCCATAGTGACCCTGTATAGGGTTTCCAAGGAGCAGCTGGAGAACTTGAACCACCAAACTTGCAGTTCAAATGGCTTTGCATTCTGGCGCATTAATCTACAGCGCCACTCCAGGACTCCCTAGTTGGGGTAAAGGGTATCTCATTACAGTCAAGCTGTATTGGATGTGTCACTACCTCTGGATTGCACGTAAGTGCTACTCTGAGTCGAACACTCTACCATGGACAGAACTTCCCCAAGTCTGTGCAGATCATTGCTTACTGCTCATGGAACAGGGCCCTGATCAAATGCCTTTTCTTCCACAAAGCCAGTCCTGATCACCACAGAAAGAGGTTGTCTACTGTCCTCCATTCAGTAAAACTGACTCACTGTGCAATCCCTTGGGCCATCAGAGGCCCTACACTGTTAGCCCAATGCCTTCCAAAGCAAAGGGAGCTCAGAATAGGTCTGTGGAATCTAACTGTAGAATGAAATCCCTCTCCTCCAGGTGTCAGTCTGGCTTGCATCAACCTGCTTTCCCCAGCTTACACAGTATCCTGATTCTTACAAACATTTCTAAGCCCAGCTCCTCTTGGGACTGCCATTTTATTTCCTGTTTCCAGAGACCGTAAGAGGTGTTGGAGGCCAGATCCGCTGCTTCTGTGGCTGGCCTGAGTTACCTTTAATGACTCAAAGACAGCCCCCCTCTGAGAAGCAGTCTGCCAGCCTGTGCCTACAGTGTGAATCCACTTCCTCAGACCTGCAGTAAAATTAGGAGCTCTGGTAGCATAGTGGCTAAGTGCTGGGCTGCTAACTGAAAGAACAGTGGTTCAAATCCACCAGTCAGTCCTGCTCTGAAGGCAAAGGATATGGCATTCTGCAATTGTAAAGATTATAACCTTGGAAACTTCTACTTGAATTGACTCGAGAACAAATGGGTTTGCTTCATGCTGCTGCTGCTATTGAAAATAGCAAAATAAGAGTTGCTATGGTGCTATAGAATTAAGACTGGACTAAGTTTGGTTTAAACAGCAAGGTTAATGGTTTAAACGCACCAGTTGTTCCTCCTAAAACTTATACAGGATCGTTATGAGTAGAAACCAACTCGATGGCACTTAACAACAACAACAAATAAGGGATCATGGAGAATCATTTCTTAATTAGGAATGGGAGTGATTTAGAAAGAAAACGGAAGGAGAGTGGGTCCCAGATGAGGGAGGAGGATGGTCTGAAAGGGGTGCGGTATGGCATGACCAAGTAGGAGAGAGCATACAGACTGTGAGGAGGATAGTGTTTTATGTATGTTAAGTGCCGTCTGTAGGTTTCAATCATAGTGACCGTGTATAGGCTTTCTGAGAAGTGTCTGGTGAGTTTGAACCACTAACTTTGTGGTTCAGTCCGGCCTTATGCTCCTGTGCTTTTTCCCACAGCACAACACCAGGAAGTGGATGGTTGGCTGACTGTGTGCCTGGGAGTCGGTTCCGATTAATAGCAACGACCCTGTACAGGGTTTCCGAGGCTGTAAATCTTTACGGGAGCAGAAAGCCTCATCTTTCTCGCACGGAACAGCTGGTAGTTTTGAACTGCTGACCTTGCGGTTCGCAGCCCGATTCGTAACCACTACCCTACCAAATAGCATGGAGTAAAATTGAAAGTTACCATTCCACACGAACTCTTTGATTACACATAGTATTTGCTAAGGTGTTGTGGATGGATAAGAGTAATACACTCATTTTCAGTTATGATACTCCTAGTGTAGAGCTATAGCACTGAACTGAAAACCACAAGGTCAGCAGCTCAAAGCCACCAACTTCTCCTTGGAAACCTTGCATAGGGTCAGTATGAGTGGAAACTGACTCTGTGGCACTTAACAACAACAACAACCCTAGTTTTGTTTCTGAGTGCCCACCCACACACACAGCACCAAAATGACAGGTTGACATTTCAGCAGAAATATCACCAGACAAGCTTTTAACTACAAGACTGAAGCAATCTATGATTTGGGGTGATGTATAAGATGTCTCACTCAAAGGGATTGATTTTAGCTCCATCAAGAGTTGGGACAAGAGGCACGGCTTGCATTCAATCATTTCACGATATCCTACAAATGCCTTCTACACTGTATCTCTTGCTTCCTGGAAATACATATGATGTTGTATAATGGATAGAAGACTTAGACAATGTTATACTTCTATGATGACTAATTGGTGGTGAGAATCCGCTTACAACTTGCAGTTGATTTCAAACATAACGCATAAGAAAAACTTTCTCACTAAAGCACTGAATATATTTAAATATTTGAATACTTTGGAATAGCAAGAAACTCCTTCAGTTGTACAGAGTCATTCACTGATGTGTGATACTAACTGCATGGATAATTTCTTTTACAAAAATCAACACAAGGCTGGTCCCTATGGGTTGGTAGTTAAAGATATCCCAAATGTTTGACTTCTCCAACATGTTACGTCTCTCCATAGTCCTTAATAACAGTCCCCACTCCTTCCTGCTTCTCTATAGTCCCAGAGTTTTGTAAAATGATCCAATGCTCCACAAAACTCTCAGTTGTTAAAGGAATGACTTGTGAAATTGAGGAGGCTGGTAAGTTGCACATCCATTCTTCTGAGATCAGTCTGGAGAAAACCTCTCACCTGCAGAGTCTCAGGAGCTAAGGATCCCCAATCAGAAGGTCAGACAGCAGGCTGCTGATGCACGAAGCTGCTGGAACTGGCGAATCAGGTCAGGCGATAGGCTGGAAGTCCCACGAACTGGGGATCAGATGGCAGGAGCCTGATGCAAGAACCAGGGCAAAAAAGAACAGGCTTTTCCAAATCAGTGTCATAAACTGGAGTCAGATCCTGCCCCCAAGAAAAACTAACGTGGTGACCACACCCTCTACTAAGGTAGGGGCATTCTTAATACTTATATCGAGTCAATTCCAACCTATAACAACCCTGTATAGGGTTTCCAAGGAGCAGATGATGAGCTTGAACCACCGAACTTGCAGTTCAAACGACTTTGCAGTCTGAGGCATTAACGCACAGCACCATACCAGGACGCCAATCTTTATTCCTTGTTGTTGTGAAGTGCCGTCGAGTCGGTTCCGAGGAGCAGCTGGTGAGCTAGAACCGCCAACCTTGCAGTTCAAACGGCTTTTCAGTCTGGCGCATTAACCCACAGCGCCATACAAGAAACTCTGGTAGCGTAGTGGTTATGAATCGGGTTGCTAACCTCAAAGTTGGCAGTTCGAAACTACCAGCTGTTTCCCGTTAGAAAGATGAGGTGTTCTGCTTCTGTAAAGATTTGCAGCCTCGAAAACCCTGTGCAGGGTCCCTATGAGTCGGAATCGACTCCACAGTACTTAACAACAACCTTTACTTCTTGTTGTTGTTAAGTGCCGTCGAGTCGATTCTCACCCATAGGGACCCTGTGTAGGGTTTCCAAGGAGCGGCTGGTGAACTCGAACTGCCGACCTTGCAGTTCAAACGGCTTTGCAGTCTGGCGCATTAACCCACAGCGCTATTCCTTAGTCCCACTTTAACCTTTACTCCTTAGAAAATCATTTCAAAACGGGTCCACAATCAAAAGCAAAGAGGTAACAATTTACAATAGATTACACAATGAAGACATTTGGTTAGGAGGGTCATAATCAATAATTAGCTGCTCTAGCAAGTCGAATCTGACTCACTGTGATCCCATATGTGCAGAGTAGAACTTCATAAGGTTTTCAAGGTTATGACCCATCAGACAATGATCGCTAGAACTGGTTTTCCAGGGAAGTCTGGATGAGTTCCAACAATCTTTCAGCTAGTAGTTGAGTGCTTACTTGTTTGTATCACCCAGAAACTCTCCAAAATTCTTACATACCATTAGACACAACTCCTAAAATTTAAAAGGGTAGCTGGCTCTCCTTTGTGAATCTTTAAAAAAAAGTGCATAGATCTAAAATTACAGATTTCTATTATTCTAAGCAATAAATGATTTGTCTTTCATTCACTTATGATACATTTTTAAAGAAAAACACTTGTTTTTCGTCTTCACATGGCATTTTGTAGACAAATGAATATCAACTGTTTCTTCCCCTTTCCTTAAACTGGGTTCATTTACCCAGGCAGAGGAGGAAGGAGGGAGAGAGAAAGTGCATATTTGGGAAACATTCATGAGGTGATTTTGCCAATCTAGAGCTATTTTCCACACTGAGTGTCTTAGGCTGGTTCTTCAGAGAAGCAAACCTAGTGAAGCTTGCATATGAATGCTTCACGAAGTTGTAGACATCTGGTAAATGCTTTCCTATATTTTGGGCAATCTTACACACCAGTAAAGACTCCTGGTGTGGCGCTGTAGGCTCAGCACTGGACTGCAAACTACAAGGTCGGCAATTCAAACCCACCAGTTGCTCCTCAAAAGCTCTACACAGGGTCACTATGAGTCAGAGTCAACTAGATGGCACTTAACAACAACAACAACACACCAGTAAAGTGCTATTAAGTAACTACAGTGCCTGAGGATAGCAGATATGTTATCTTTTTGGTGGTGCTGAGTGCCACAGAGTTAATTCTGACTTCTGTATACAACAGAATGAAACACTGTCTCGTCCTGTAACAGGATCACAATTGTTACGTGTGTGCTCATTATTGCAGCCACTGTTTCAATCCATCTCATGAGGGGGTCTTCCGCTCCTTTGCTGACCCTCTGCTTTACCAAGCATGATGTCTTTCTCCACGGACTGTTTCTAGCTAATCACACATCCAAGTACATGTGAAAAAGTCCCATTATTCTCAGTTCTCAGGAGCACCCGACCTCATTCCGTTGTTGCAGCCTAACCAGAGAACTCACAGCTGTCATAAATGCAACTTTCCAAATCCTAAATGTCTGAAATATTTCCAAATAATAAACTTTGCAATTTAAAAAGAAATTGGATGCCTAAATATAAATTGGTGTGGTTGACTGTAAGTGCCTTTGAGTCTGTTCTGACTCATAGTGACCCTGCATAGGATTGTCAAAGGGTGCAGCTGGTGGGTTTGAACCACCCACCTTGTAATTACCAGTAGTGGCTACATATCAGACTGCAAACCTCAAGGTCAGTTGTTAGAAACTACAGCTGTTCCGTGGGAGAAGGATAAGTCTTTCTGCTCCCGTGAAGATTTACAGCCTCGGAAACCCTGTTCAGGGTCACTATGAGTTGGAATCGACTCCACGGCACATAACAACAATTTATCTTACAACACCATACAACATCCTGGATTATCTATGGACTTTTAACCTTAATTTCAGTAACTCAAATCCACGAGCTGCTTGTCGGAAACCGTATATAGGGTTGCTATGAGTCAGAACCAGCTTCACAGCATTTGTTGTTGTTTAGTGTTATTGAGCTGGTTCTAACCCATAGTGACCATGTATGGGCTTTCCAAGGTGTAAATGGTGAGCTTAGCAACAACCAGAATAAACTGGATAAACAAAATCATGTGGCAGACCTTAAGTGACAAAATGTTTAATTTACTGAGTCAAATCAATAGCTAGTGAAGAAATGATGTGCTAAAACATCCTTTGGAGCAAGGAGTAGGTGATTGAGGTTGTTAGAGGGAAACAAAGTTTGTGCCCATAGTTAAAAGTAAGAAGCCAAAACTAGTCTGGAAAGCAAAGCTAGAGAAGGAAGGCATGGAAGGCTTAGGCATTGTTTAATATTTATATTTAAAAGCAAATTAAGGACTGTTTAAAGGATGTTTGCATTAAGAGATTGGATTTACTTTAATTATTTGGTTATTTGTTGTTCTTACAGAGCATTTATTAATCAAATGGAAATACCAATTTTAATAGATTTCATTTCTTTTAAAAAATAGCTCACTGAATTATTAAATGTTAACGTTCTGTTTTCAAGCTGGATGATCAGCAATAGTCTCCTATTCTGCTGCTGAACCATCTTACTTCCCTTTGTGGGTGTTGGAGAAGTTTTTTTTGTGGTGGTTTTTTTTTAATTTCAGGAACCTGATTCCTATGACCATTTGGTGAAGTAGTTCTATTTACTTCCTTTTCCTTAATTGCATTTTAAATGCTTAATACCAACCTTGCTAAAACCTTATTGTTCATCCCCAAAATAGTGGAACTGATTAACATTTTCTAACTTCTGCTGAGCAGTGCACAGCCCTGAGAGCTGATGTTGGTTCACACCATGTCTCCATCTCCAATTCTCCCCATTCCTAATCATGCCTCTGTATGCCTCAGCAGACAACATGGCATGACACAGAAATGTACCAATGGAGACCTGAAGTCAGTGATAGTAACATGCACATCTGCAGCTCATGCCTGACCCCATGTCTTCCCTCCTGGGGAGCTAGCTCATAAAATCCTTCCAAACCCTGGCTTTACCTGATCCATCATCAGAGACTCTTGGTAGTATAAACATTTAAAGTGATTAGAAGAAAGGTTTTCTTATCCACTTGGTAAAGCAGTAGTCATTGAAAGTTCAAATGATCACAGTTCTACTCTGGCACATAAAGTCCCATCATTCTCCATCCTAAGAAGCGTTTTGGCTACTCTTCTATTGATGCAGCTTAACCAGATGGAGAACTGTTTTTGTTTCCAAGTGTTATTGAGTGCTTTCTGACACATAGCCACCATGCATAGGGTTTCCTAGGAGTGACTGCTGGGTTTGTACTACTGACCTTGTCCTTAGCCATCCAGTACTTATCCTATACTGTCACACCAGTTCTCTGACAAATCCATCTACCCAAATCTTACAGGTCTTAAACATTCCCAAATAACTAACTTTGACATTTTTTTAAAAAGGAAAAATTAGATGCCTAAAACCAATGACAACTGTTTGTTTATTTATTTATTTTCTTTCTCTTCTTTATTGAAAATTCCCTCATCACTGGATTCCAGGGAAACCTCCTCTCCTCTCTTGATAACCAGTTGGATGCATGCGGATTCGCCTTCTTCTCATTTTTGGTACAATTCTTGCTCCATTGTTCTCCTACCACAAGTCACCTGGTCTCCTGCCTACACTGGACCTAATCCACCTATGAGCAAAGGCATTTCAAGTCTTCTCTTAAGGTCCCTCTTAGAGTCAGAGAGATCTATTGTCAAACTGCCTCATCCTTGGTGCTCCTCAATCAAACCCAGGACGTGGAACTAACATTGTGTTGAACAAAACACTGCTCGGTCCTGGGCCAACCTCACAATTGTTGCCACGCTTGAGCCCCTTGATGCTGCCTTCTTACCAATCCATCTTGCTGGGGGTCTTTACCTTTTTCTCTGACCCTCCACCTTACCAAACATGATATACTTCTCCAGTGACTGG
>NW_006408713.1:3147024-3148153 GCF_000296735.1 Chrysochloris asiatica
ACTCAATGGCACATAACAACAACAACAACCTGCAAAATCTGTTCTTACTGATTTCCTGCAGCCCTCTTTTCTGGATATTCAGAAACAATCCTCTCATTATGATCTCTGGTGTATCTAGAATGCTTCAGTTAAATGTGTTATATAGATAGCACCATCAGCATCCTGGAGTCTTGGTGTGATACTGGGGGTTAATGAACTGGACTGCAAAGTCATTTGAGCTGCAAGGCCAGAAGTTCAAGCTCACCAGCTGCTCCTTGGCAACCATATACAGGGTCGCTATGGGTCGGAACCAACTCGGCAACACTCAACAGCAACAACAATTAGTATACTGGTGTGGCACCATGAGTTAATGAACTGAACTACTAAGTTGGTTTGAACTGCAATGTCGGTGGTTCAAGCGCACCATTTGTTCTTCGTAAACCACTTACAGGGTCAGTACCAAGTCGATGGCACTTAACAACAATAACATTAGCATCTCACACTGCCCCAGCATTCAGCAGTATTTCTGATGCCAAGATTGAAAACTTTTCCAGATGGGAAATTCAGCACCATAAGGCCACCCATGTTAGTGTTGAATGGCATCATCACACAGTCATTGACAGTATAGGAAACCAACATCGGTGCTCCTGTAATGTCTACCCACTTGGATGAGATATACTTTCTAGGATCAGGGATAAGTCATCTTTTTCAATATAATATTTTGATTGCTAAATGCAGCCCTTTATCATTATAATTCTTAGTTCTATGATGCTCATTCTGGTCTGCTGGTCCCGATCACAATTTGGACTCTCTTTTAGATATTCTAATCACCACCAGTTCCATCTTGGCTTTACTAGGTCACTAGAGACTGTCTTCCATGCAAGCGGATTTCATAATTCTATGTGTGTCACTGTGCAACTTTACTCTAAAGGACATTTAATGGTTGATTTTTTAAAATATAGATCACAGACCTCTTTTCCGAGGCTTCTCTGTATGGAATAAACCATCCAACCTTTCTTTCAGTAGCAGACCACATTAAATATTTTACCACCCAGGAACTCTTCCACATAAACAGTGGATAGATTTGTTGTTTCTCTAGCCTAGGTCAGCCATAACTCGTTCTGTATTTCTCCATCTTACTGTTGAGATT
>NW_006408713.1:3149707-3151618 GCF_000296735.1 Chrysochloris asiatica
TAATTGTGTATTCACCATGTGCCAGGTACTGTATAAGCATGTTAGATAGAATTTATCTCATTTAGTACTTAATGTAAACCTGTAATTTATGTACCAACATTGCCCCCATTTCATTGTGAACAAGTTGAAGTCTTAGATAGGCTAAGGTTGCCCTAACTTGTGAAAAGTTGCCAACTGATAAGAGCCAAAGGAAGAATTTGATCTCAGGTAATCTGATACCACGGTTTCCATTCTTAACCACTCTGCCACACAGCTTCCTGGACCTGGCCCAAGTCATAATTTTGCTCCCATCCACCATAGCCACTTCATGTCTCTCCTTCCATAATTTCTCTCTATCTCTTCAGCATCTTCTTGTTCAACCATTCAAATAATAATGTTTCTAGAGCACCAATCACATAGAAAAAATTATAGTAGGTGCTAAGAAATTAGTGGGGAATGCAGTGGTTCTGTAGGAGAAGCACTGACTGCAAACTTCAAGGTCAATAGTTTAAGACCACCAGCTGCTCCCACAAATATTTACAGCCTTGGAAACCCTCTGCAGCGTCGCTATGAGTTGGAACTGACGATCTTTAACCATTTATCTCAGTCTTAAACGCATTATTGTTCTCCTGTGTTCCTCCCAACAATGACTCCATGTTTCTCTTTCTGTCTTCATGTGTGTGGGCTTTCCCCCTTGAATTTGTATCTATGCTTTGCCCTGATTTCATTTCTCTGTGCATTGATTATATGCAATATTTACACCTATTTTACTTCAACTGTGTTAATTCTTGATCTTTTACAGTGTGGATTCACTATTACTATAGTACAGAAAACATTCTCTCAAATGTTACAAACCACTGATATCTTCTCAACTTCAATAACCTGTTCTTATTTCACACTCTGCTCCCTGTGTCTACTTCTATATCCTTGGCTGATGCTTCTCTACCAACAACTCCTAGGTTCTCTAGCACTTGCCTGCTTTAGGGCCTTTGTTGTAGACATACTCAGCACACATAACGCTCCCCTGAGAAGCTGGACTCTATGAAGAAAACTGTGGCATCAGGATTGGAGAAAGACTCATTAATAACCTGAGATATGCAGATGATACAACCTTGCTTGCTGAAAGTGAAGAAGACAAAATATTTACTAATGAAGATCAAAGAGCACAGCCTTCGGTTTGGATTGCATCTCAATGTAAAGAAAACAAAATCCTCACCACTGGACGAGTAAACAACATTCTTATCAACAGAGAAAAGATTGAAGTTGTCAAGGACTTTGTTCTTCTTGGATCAACTATCAACACTCACGGAAGCAGCCGTCAAGAAATCAAATGACGTATTGCATTAAGCAAATCTGCTGCACAAGACCTTTTTTAAAGTGTTGAAGAGCAAAGATATCAGTTTGAAGTCTAAGGTGTGCCTGATCCAAGCCATGGTATTTTCAATAACCTTGTATGCTTGTGAAAGCTGGACAGTGAATAAGGAAGACCATAGAAGTCTTGATGCTTTTGAATTATGGTGTTGGAGGAGAATATTGAAAGTGCCATAAGCTGCTCCTTTTAGGCTAGGGGGGCCAAAACTTTGTCTCTCATACTTAGGACATATTGTCAGGAGGGACCAGTTGCTGGAGAAGGAGATCATATTTGGTAAGGTGGAGGGTCAGAGAAAAAGTGGAAGACTCCTAGCGAAAGGGATTGTCAAAGTGACAGCATCAATGGGCTCAAGCGTGGCAACGATTGTGAGGTTGGCCTAGGATCGGCCGTGTTTTGTTTAGCTGTGCATAAGGTCACTACGAGTTGGTACTGACTCGATAACACCTAACAACAACAACATAGTGTCCCTCTGGGGTCCCAGTGTGTCCTAGCACAGCAGTAATTAAGAAGTCATTATTCTATATCAAAATTCTAGTAGCTGCTAGAATCAGAAATTGTTA
>NW_006408713.1:3152311-3174999 GCF_000296735.1 Chrysochloris asiatica
AGCCCGTGGTACTTTTAATATTTTCCTCTAACACCACAACTCAAAGGCATCAATTTTTCTATGGTATTCCTTATTCACTGTCCAACTTTCGCATGCATATGTTATTGAAAATACCATGGCTTGGGTCAGGTGCATTTTAATCCTCAAGCCGACGTTTTTGCTGTTCAATACTTTAAAAAGGTCTTGTGCAGCAGATTTGCCTAATGCAATACAATTGTTTGATTTCTTGACTGCTGCTTCCATGAGTGTTGATAGTTGTTCCAAGAAGAATGTATAGATGTATGTTTTTGTTGTTAAGTGCCATCGAGTCAGTTTGACCCATAGCAGCCCTGAACAGGGTTTCCGAGGCTGTAAACCTTTACGGGAGCAGAAAGCCTCATCTTTCTCCCATGAAGCAGCTGGTAGTTTTTGAACTGCTGGCCTTGCGGTTCGCAGTCCAATTTGTAACCAAGATGTGTGTATATATGCATGGATAGGTGGATGGATGGGCAAGTGGATGATCAATAGTTGTCTAGTGGGTGATTGTGAACACCGATTGCTCCAATGTTTTCATTTTCCACCATGGGGCAAAACCCCTCAGAAAATCTTAAGTGCTTTACTCCTTACGATAATACGTCTCATGTCCTCCTCTGTATTCCCATTGCTGTCATCTTAGACCAGCTCCCAGTTACAACTACCTGACCTTCCCAAATCTTTTTCCTTAAAACATTTTTCCAATCATTCATTATGCATCTTTCTATAGTAAGATTATAAACTGCAGTTTATGATGATTCTGTTGATTCTTCACTCCAGCTTGAACACTGGATTTGAAAGGTCCTTTTGAAGTTTACCTTCATTACCCAGACATGCTGAAACTGATGTTTACCCCCAGAACGAGGCTGAGCCCCATGCTGAAAATCTTTCCTGTCTCTTTCCTTCCCCCACCAACACCAAGTGCTGACTTACACATACTCATAAGAGTATCATACTGATGTCTGTTTTGTGTTTCAGTTTTTATATCTAAATAGCAGATCAGGTTTCAAAGTGCAGAAGTTGGAGTCCTTCCTGGTGAAGCCTTGTGGAATACGGACTGATAATTGAAAGGTCGACAATTGAAAACCACCAGCTGCTCCTCAAAAATCCTATACAGACTTGTTATGAGTCTGGATGGCACTTAATAACAACAGGGCATAGATGACACCTACGAGTCAGAGTAACCGGTCTTCAGAATGATGGACTAGGAAGTTATTGAAACAATTGAAAGCTATCTTCCTGATTATCGGTTGGCTTGAGACCACTGCTGCGTTCACTGTGCCTTCCATCCTGGTAGTCCTAGATCACTGTGCTGCACTTTCAGCACTATTACCTGCTATAATAGTTTTCATTTGGCTAATTTTTGAGATTAGGTTGCTAGGCCTTTCTTGTTAATCTGGAATCTCTATGGAAACCTGTCCACTGGAGACATTGCTTACAGCATCATAGCAACACATAAGTTAATCACAGTACAAGAAACAGACCACCGGAAAGGCTGGTGGTGGGAACACACAGTAACTGCCTGATAAAACTACCCCAGTTCATACATTCCTATCCACATTGGTACTTTTCCTCATCCACCTTCAACATGGGCACCGCCCCCCCACACACACACACACAATCTGAGACATCACTTCAATGCCGCTTCGTGTCCTATAAAACACATGGTCTTCTCCTTTACTCCCACCAGAACAGAGGGCAGCTAGGATACATTTATGCATTAGGGAAAGTGACAAGCAAATTTTCAAAAAAATAAATCCTATTCCATTACTGCTTATTGATGTTAAAACTTTCCTTTTTAGCAAAACAAAAACCGTTGGGTGAGCATCAGGCTTGCTGTCAATAACAGGAAGGAAAATAAATGTTAAAAGATGCTAAATAATTGCCCAACGGTACTTGTACTAATGACCGTAAACTTCTACTATGTTAATTTTTCTCTCCACTTTTAATTACCGATCAATAATACTTTGCAGTTGACATTTAAAAATGCTGAACCACATGTAGGAACACAGACTGAAAGAAAATCTACAATGTGGGACTGAATTTTCCAAATCAATAAACTTTGCCATTTAACAAATAGTAGCATGTAAACAGTCACGAAGATTAGCAAGCGTAAAGGACCGTGCCTGGAGGACTTCATTATTGTTTAATAGCAAGAGTTCCACTGGCCCGGTGGAAGTCCTCTGCTGGGGACCAACCCAGGGCTGCCACCATGCTTACTCACTGGGCTGCCCTGTCCAACGTCCTCACACTTCTCAAGGCACAAGCAGGTAGCCACTTCAAGTTGGACAGGAAAACTGTTGGGAAGCTGCAGGACTTTGACGAGCTGAAACGTAAAGACATTTTCACACATGGGCATTCTCTCCTCTTCAAAGGGATGCCTTTATAGGAATCAAAGCATCTGTCCAGTGAATGTAATTGATAGAATTAAAGAGGCATTTGATAAAGATATGTGATTTTAAAATCACTCTCTTGTGAGTAGATCTATATTATGCCAATCATTTATTTGAAATTTAAGAAATAGATGCGATCAAATAGCCATCCACCTGCAGATTAAAGAGAAAGGAGCCATGGAACACCCATGCAAACCTCAGGAAAATCAATTTTTGTGGAGCACTGTGGTGGAGCATAAGCAATCTTTATTTTTATTATTATTAGCAATAATAATAAATCTAGACCTTAAGCATCTCAAGCATGTGATTATTGAAACGCTGCTATCTGCACTGAAGGAGGAAACAATTTGTCTTGGTCGAGCGGAAGCTTGGGTTTCTGTCCTCAGCCTCTGTATGAGTACATCACATGAGCAAAACCTTCGTTGTGAGGGGGTCTGAGGTCCTTCGACCACGGGTTATTGTTGCTCCTTCGACAAAGCAGCTTTCTGTGTAATATTCAGCATGTGAAAATCGAAGACGGTGTGAAAGGTATTAACTCACCTTCTTGTCACTTCTGAGGAAGGGTCACCAGCTTCTATATCCAGTTGATTTCCGCATTGTGAAACATAGAGATACCATTTGATGTTCCTTTCGTACATAGTAGCATTTCATCAACACCAAGTGGATCTATGGTACAGATGGCATTCCAGCCTGCTGGGGTGCAAGCAAGAACTCCTGATAGTACTGGTGTGAGGCTGTTAAGGGTCAAAATCACCAACCATTCTGAGATAACTGTGAGACTGTCTGCTCCTGTAAAGACTTTTCCTCTCAGGAACCTTCCAAAGGGTCGCTATGAGTTGGAAGTGATCCAATAGCAGTGAGTTGATAGGGAGAGAAAATAAAACTTTAAATGCAGACGCTCACTGAGCAGATAAACTAATTTCTGACCTGAAACTCCTGGTGAAGGTGGATCTCCAACCCATTGCTCCTTTCAACAAAATACTGAAACTTCTGTCCCCTGAAGTCCAAATCCCAAAGCCCCAAGGCTGTTGAGTGAATTGTGACTCTTTGTTACCCTACAATACAGAGTCGAACTGCTCCCTAAGGTTTCCAAGACTGTGGATGTTTTAAAAAGCAGAATGCCTTGTGATACAATAGTGAATAATTGTTATCAGGACTGATTGTAAGGGTCGGAAATGTAAAGGTAGACGTTTTATAGCAAGGAGGGGAGAGATTAATTTTTCAGTCTAGGAGTGGAGGTCCCTAGGACCATCAAGGGAGAAAACCAGAGAGCGGGGCCCTACCCAGAGAAGCAGTGATGCCTGAAATGGAGCCAGAGATGATGACGTGGAGAGATGGAGCAGCTGGAGACTTTAGATCCAGAGAGGGAGAGCGACTGTGTGCTGAAGACCTGGGGGATACGGGGGAAGGATTGCATGGAGGGGATTGTAACCATGGCAATGAGATGATATACGATAGAATGAATGTAAAACTAATGTTCTCCCATATAAACTATCACATAATTCACAATAAAACATTTAAGGAAAAAAAAAAAAAAAAAAGCAGAGTGCCTTATCTTTCTCCTGAGGAGTGACTGATGGGTTCAAGCCACCAATCAGCAATTCAGTTAAAAGTCCAAACCTAAACACACTGTGTTAACAGGGTCCTTTCCTGAAGTCCAGGAAGACAACAAATTTAATGACACCTGTTTCAGAGAGGACTTCCTTGTAAAGTGTCAGAGGATGCACGCTTGGGCAGATCTCAACACTGAGTCCTCCTCCTTACAGACCTTCTCCTCTAGGAAGACTATCTTGACTGGAAGCTCAAAGCCAGTCCCTTGTTTCTCCCAGATGATGATGCTCAACCTACCAGAGTTCTCAGCCTCTAAGGTGAATGGGACCCAACTCATGTATCCTACAATGATGGTTTCTAAAGTCTTGCTTACTTTGAGTAAGCAAGGTTGTATCATCTGCACATTTCTGGTTGCTAATGAGTCTTCCTCCAATCCTGATATCACATTCGTTTTCATATAATCCAGGTTCTCAAATTATTTCTACAGCATAAAGATTGAATAAGTATGTGAAACAATACAACCCTGGTACATGCCTTTCCTAATTTAAATCATTTAGGAGTCCACTGTTGTATTTGAAGAACTGTCTCTCAGACCATGTACAAGTTGCTTACAAGCACAGTTAAGGATCCTTCTTCACAATGTTGTCCATAGCTTGTCATGATCTACGCAGCCTTTGCATAGTCAATAAAACACATAAACATCTTTATGGTATTTTCTGCTTTCAGCCAACATTCATCAGACATCGGCAAGGATAGTCCTCGTACCACGGCCTCTTCTGAATCAGCTTGAACCTCTGGCTGTGCCCTGTCAATGTACTGTTGCAGGCATTTAAAAAATATCTTGATCAAAATTTTGATTGCTTGTGATATTAATGATATTGTCTGCTGATTGCCACATTCCATTGGGCCACTTCTCTTTGGAATAGGCACGAATATATATGTCTTCCAATCAGTTGGCCAGGTAGTTGCCTTCCAGACTTCTTGGCATAGATGAGTGACTGCCTCCAGTGCTGTATCAACTTGTTGAAAGATTTCAATCTGTATTCCATCAATTCCTGGAACCTTGCTCTTTGTCAATACCTTCAGTGTACCTTGGACTTCTTCTTTCAGCACCATTGGCTCTTGACCAGATGCTATCTCTTGAACTGGTTGACCATCAACCTTTTATGTTTTAGGTACAGTGATTCTGAGTATTCCTTTCATATTCACTTGATGCTATCTGCATTATTCAATATTTGGCCATAGAATCCTGTTCAATACTGAAAGTTGAGGCTTGAAGTTTTTTCTTCAGTTATTTCAGCTTGACAAATGCTTAACACATTCTTCCAATTTGAATCTCAAACTCCAGGTGTTCGCACATCCCATTATAGTACTTGGCCTTGTCTTCTCAAGCTGCCCTTTGACATTTTCTGTTCAGTTCTTTTACTTCCTCGTTTTTGCCTTTTGCTTTAGCGTCTCCACACTGGGAAACAAGTTTCACAGCCTCTTCTGCATTCTTTTTTGTCTTTTCCTTCTTTCTTTTCCTCTTAGTGTCCTTTTGCTTTCTTCCTCTATGATGTTCTTGAAGTCATATCACAACTCTTACTACTTAGACCAATAATGTCTAATGCATAAAATCTGTTCTTAAGATGATCTGTAAATTCAGGTATGATATGTTCAAAATCAAATTTTGCCGCTCACGGACTTGTTTATATTTTCTTCAGCTTCAGCCCAAACTAGAATATGAGTAATTGATGGTCTGCTCTGTAGTCTGCTCCTGGCCTCATTTTGGCTGATGATATGGAGCTTTTCCAATGTCTCTTTCACAGATACAGTGAATTTGATTTCTGTGTATTTTGTCTGGTGAGATCCATGTGTGTAGACTTCTATTATGTTGTTTAAAAAAGGTATTTGCAATGAGCAAATCATGGTTCTGGCAAAAGTCTATCATGCGATCTCCAGCATATCACCAAGGCCATTTTTTACCTTCCTCTTTGTTTCCAATCACTAATAATTATCAGTGGATCTTGATTACATAGTCTATCAATTTCATACTAAAGAAGTTGGTAGTATTCTTCAATTTCATCAGCACTGCCTTCAGTATGTCAATTTGTATAACAGTGGTATTAACTGATCTTCCTGTAGGTGCATGGATACTATCTTATCCTAGACAGTGTTGTACTTCAAAATGTATCTTGAAATGTTCTTTTTGATAACAAATACCATGTCATTCCTCTTCAATTTGTCATTCCAGGCCTAGTAAATCATATGATTGTCAGTCCAAAATGGCAGAATCAGTCCATTTCAGCTCACTGCCTAAGACTATCATTTACGCATTCAATTTCTTTTTTGACAACTTCTGATTTTCCTCGACTCATATATTGTACGTTCCATATTCTGATTATTAATGAATGTTCACAGCTGTGTTTTTCCTCATTTTGAGTTGTATCCCATCAGCAAATGAAGGTTCTTGAAGCTTTACTCCATTCTTGTCCTCACTGTCAACACTACTTTGAGTAGGCAGTTCTTCCCCATTCT
Source organism: Chrysochloris asiatica (assembly GCF_000296735.1). NCBI lineage: Eukaryota > Metazoa > Chordata > Mammalia > Afrosoricida > Chrysochloridae > Chrysochloris > Chrysochloris asiatica. The sequence goes on from NW_006408713.1 coordinate 3,158,785, forward strand.
TATTTTGAGTGATTTCCAACCTTAGGGGTTTATCTTTCAGCACTATATGTATGTCACAATATCCTGGTGCTATTCATATATATCAATAGTCAATATTTTAGTAATATCTGTCAGTTTTCCACTGATCTTCACAATGTTTCCAGTGGCCTAACATTCAGAAGTAGTCTGCCTGTACTTCTTCATAGTCTGTCTTAGTAGAAAGCTCAGCTGAAGCTTGTCCACCTTGAGTGATCCTGTTGATATTTAAAATATTGGTGGAATAGATTCCAGCAAGATCACCACATGCAAGCCACCACAGTAAGACAAAATAACAGACAAGTGGTAGTTGTTATTTGTTGTTGTTGTTAAATGTCATTGAGTTGATACCAATTCAAGTGACTTTAAGCACAATAGATTGATACACTGCCTGGTTGTGGTCTTGTATCAACCTCATAATCATTGTTACTCTTGAGTCCATTTCTGATACAACTGTGCCAGTCTTTCTCATTGGTCATCCTCCTCTTTTTTCCTGACCTTCCACTTTACCAAGCATGATATCTTTCTACAGGGATTGGTCCTTCCTGATACTATGTCCACAGTAGGAGGGATGAAGTCTGACCTTCTTGTCTTCTAAAGCACATTCTGGCTGTACTTCCTCCAACAAGGATTGGTTTATTCTTTTGGTGGCTCCTGGTACTTTTAATATTCTCTTCCAACATCATAGCTCAAATGCACCAATTCTTCTAAGGTCTTCCTTATTCATTGTTCAACTTATACATGCATGTGAGGTTATTGAAAATACCATGGTTTAGGTCAGGTGCACCTTAGTCCTCAAACTGACATCTTTGCTCTTGAATACATTAAAGAAATCTTGGGCAGCAGATTTGTCTAATGCAATACATTATCTGGTATCTTAAATGCTGTTTCCATGAGTGTTGATGGTTGATCCAAGAAAAATGAAGTCTTTGACAACATCAATCTTTTCTCCATTTATCAAGATGCTATTTATTGATCCAGCTGTGAGGATTTTTGTTTAATTTACATTGGGGTGAAATTGTACTGAAGACTGTGGTCTTTAATCTTCATCAGTCAGCAGTGGCTATTAGGATGGCACAAGGCAGGACAGAATTTCTTTATGTTGTATTGAGCTTAACAAGCACTGGAAATGGCTTGGTAGTACCTAACTGCAACAGTGGATATTAAATGCTTATATATGGTTTACAATCTAGTAAATCCATAATATGTGTTAGAGGAATTGCAGTCAAATGCTCCTCAGCAATGAGGAGAGCAAGACTTTGTTTCTCTTATTTTAGAAATGTTATTGGAAAAGACCCGTCTTTTGAGAGGGACATAATTCTTGGTTAAATTTAGGGTCTGAGGAAAAGATGCAGACCCTCAATGAGATATATTGACAAAGCAGGAATCATATTGACCTCATATGTGGAAAAAGAGGATAGAAAAGTTCAATTACACCAGTCATACATCCTTTGATGTCTTGACTGTTGCTTCTGTGAGCATTGATTGTGGATTGAAGCACAATGAAATTTTTGACAACTTGATTTGTTTTCTTTATTTATCATGATGGTTTTTTTTATTAGCTTCTGCTGTGAAGATTTTCATTTTCTTTACATTGAAGTGCAATCTATACTGAAGGCTATACTCTTTGATTAGTGAGTATTTCAGGTCTTCTTTGCTTCCAGTCAGCAAGGTTTTGTCATCTGCATATCATATCACAAGTTGTTCATGTGTCTTCCTTCAATCTTGATGCCATGTTGTTCTTCATATAATCCAGCTTTTCAGATTATTTTTCAGCATGCAGATTGAATAAATATGGTGGAAAGATACAACCCTGGCACATACTTTTTTGATTTTAGACTATTCAATATCCCCTTGTAGTAATCTAACAATAATCTCATGATCTGTGTTCATGAATACAATGAAGTGTTCTGGAATACCCATTCTTTGCAATGTATCTATACAGTTGAGTGCCCTTACGTAATCAAACTTAGATGCATAAGTAAGGTGCAGTCTCTAGATAGTCCTTTCAAGACACCTGAGTATCCGAAGCTGAGGAGCAAGTACCATATCAGTGCTGTTTTCTCGAGGAAGATTGCACTATGATTAAAAGTCTGCACTTTGGAAGTCGTATACAAACAAATGTAATGGCAAGTAGAACTAGACATATTTTTCAGTATTCACAATTCCATGAGTCTTTTTAATTTTCAATAGAGTTTATACTTGCAGCCAAAAATACAATGCATTGCCTAGCTATTAAGAAACACTGCTATTCAGTGACAGCCTGTAAGAGAGACGACTGGGTGTTCAGCTGTTTCCCATCACAACTATCACCACTTTTGACAAAGTCATCATCTTGGGCACCTGGCTTTTGGTTTGACTTCAGGTCCAGCTTTTGCGCCACTATCAGATAGCTTTCAGTCTTCTAGAATCTGTTGTGTTTGAGCTTGGTGCCTGGGCATTGGCAACTAATGTCTTCCTGTGGTGCCTCTAAGCAGCACCTGAGAGGTGGAGATATGGGTGTCGCAGCTCTCTTGCCCACCTCACCACTGTGTAGACAACTTAAGGCAAAGCCTACACTGTTCCAGAGCTCCATGCGGGAGGAGGGTGTAATTGTTGGATCATATGGTAATCCTGGACTCCCAGAGTGGCTCTGTAGTATCAGCATTGGCCTGCAAACCACAAGGTCAGCAGTTCAAATCCACCAGTTGATCTCGGAAACCATATGCAGGATCCCCATGAGTTGGAAACAACTCAATGCCACTTAACAACAACAAAATTGGCGTAGTGGTATTTGGTTGCTTTAACTTACAATACCTTTATGAATTATGATGTTGAGCATCTGTGTATATGCTTCTATGCCATCTGTGTATCTTCTTTGGCAAGGCATCTGATCAGATCTTTTACCCATTTTTTAATTGGGTCATTTATCTTCTCATTTTTGAGTCTCCATGGAACACTACTGGACCCTGCTATTGAATTGACCTTTCCTTTTTCACTCCCTCTTCCTCTACCAGGTTTTCCTGAAAACCCTTCCTGATCATCAAGTCCTCATGAAAGGGTCTATTTCAGTCGAACCCAATCTACGACAACACACCATTTTCATTGATGTTTTACTGAGGATAGCATTATAGGGTTGTTGCCTAGTCAGTGTTAAACTGGTTTGGGTTTGGGGACTATGAAGTCATTACCATTCATCTTTGGACATTCGCAACCTGTCGGACCATACCTGTGATTGAATGGCAATATTCTTGTGCAGATAGTTTCAAAGTCCTTGTGTTCTGGCTACATAGCTGCGTCCACAAATCTACTTTCTTAAGAATGAGTCTTATCCAAATCATTTCTCACATAGAAAGCACTGGGGTAGTGCTGTAGGATAAGCACTGTACTACTAACTGAAAGACTGGTGGTTCAAACCCACCATCCACTCCTTGGAAACTCTACATGGGATCACTATGAGTCAGAATCGACTCGATGGCACTAGAGAGGAACAATATAGTAAAGCACTTAAGTAAATTCCTTAATCAGTGAGTTCCTGTTATTTTACAACCTGATGCAGAGAACAATATATGTGATGCAGTGATTAAGTTCATTATATTATATGTGACGCTATTGGGCTGCTACCGTATGGTGCGTCAAAAAATCTGTCATTTATTATAGCACACCAAATTTCATATTTCAAACTATGATTGCCCCAAATTAACAGATTTTACTGTATTCCCCTGACATTGTTAACATCTTATTCAATATGCTGGTGGTGACATTAATTTAAAAAATGTTTTGCAATCACTAAGAAATATTTTCATTGAGTATATAATACACAATTCGTTTAAAGTTTAAAAGTTGTAATGAATTTAACTATGAAACTAAATGAAAAATCAGCAAATCAATTTTTTTAAAAAGTCTAAATAAAAGGTCTTAACACCTGGTGTGGTGCTCTACGGTAACACTGGCCTGTGAACCACAAGGTTAGTGGTTTAAATCCACCAGCTGCTCCTTGGAAACCATACACAGGGTCGCTATGAGTCAGAACCAAGTCAACAACACTTAACAACAACAACAACAACAACAACAATGTTATGGAATATTGACAAAACTATGATCAAAAGCATGGAGGTCCAGTGGCCCTATGGGTTAGGCATTGGGGCCAATAGCCAACCACAAGTTTGACAGTTCAAATCCACCAGTTGCTCCTCAGGAGAAAGATGAGAAAGTATACTCCCATGACAATTACAGTCTCTACGAGTCAGGACTAATATGATTGCAGTGGGTTTGGCTTTTGATTTGTGACATGACTCAAAACACTGTATTCTACAGCTGTAAAGGTAAAACATACCTAAGAGTTTGTTGAAATTCAGTTTTAAGATGTGTCTCCACTAGGGTATTTGGGAAACTCAGAAGGAAATGTAAGAAACAAACAAACAAGCAAAACCCCCGAAAAGAGTTTCACTGTCATCCAATTGATTCCAAGTCATGAGCACTCTGCGTGTTAGCGAGTAGTAGAACTGTGCTCTGCAGGGGTTTCTTGGCTGTTACCTGTGCTGCCACTGAGTGGGTTCAGAGGACCCACTTTTAGATGAGTAGCTGAGTGAGCACCTCCCAGCCTAATAGCTCTGTGGACATGTCTCCTGTTTGGGCAGAGTCTCTTCCAACAAAACAAGTGATGTTGTGAGGGAGGCATTCACTGAACTGTAGGAGACTGAGAACAAAACAAAACAAACCTACTGACATCAAGGTGACTCAGGAAACGTCACCCAAAAATCCGACCTCAGTAGGCCTCCTTGGAAATGTCAAATCATCTATCTGGCTTGTGTTTATTCATCTGTAATTTCCCTCTCTTCACCCTGGATTGTTTATTATATGCAAAATTAGATCCAAAAGCATATTGGAAAACTTAAAACATTGCGCATTTCGCACTTAGAACTTTTGCTTTACGAATGTGAACGACCCCATAGAAACAAAGCATTCCAGCTGATACACTTGAAATCAACGTGAATCTGAGGCTTCCTGGAATAATTTGAGGGAGACCAGTGGTGCAGTAGGGTAAGCATTAAGGTAAGCTGCTAACTGAGAGTTTGCTGGTTTGAACCTACCCCCAACTCCATGGGAAAAGATGAGACTGTCCACTCCAGTATAGATTTCCAGGGGCAGAAAACCAAAGGGGCAGTTCTACTGTGTCTTTTAGGGTCGCGATGTGTTGGAACGTACTGATGGCCGTGGGTTTGGCTTGGGATTAGGGAATCACTTTTGTTTGTTAGTTGTAGTATTGGTGATATTCCATTAACTACCTGAACTCAATGGGATAACCTCTAATACACATGATGTAACAGGAAAATTAATGACTTGATCTAGGAGATACTGTGAGAAGGTATTCTAATGAAACCACTGAAGCCTCCGCCATCTGTCAGGGCCCTTAGAGGGGACTTCTTCAACCAGACCAAGTCATATTCCTTTTTAGCTGCCATCCCAGACTCGCAGACAAGGAGCTCCATGGGGAATGGGAGGTCTGAAAGGGAGAGAACGCTCAAAACGTACCTCTTAGCACTGGTGCAAGGTAAGCTTCATACTAGGATCTAGGTTTTGTGTAGATTTGGGTTTTTCTCATTATTGCCACACTTTCTCATTGTTGTTGATATGAAGTATTGCCCAGTTGGTTCCTACTCATACAAAACTGTATAGGATTTCAGAGGCTGTAAATCCTATAGGGTGCAGAAAGTTTCATCTTTCTCCTATGGAGCGGCCGGTGGGCTCAAACTGCTGACCTTGTGGTTTACAGTTCAGTGCCTAGTCTATGGAGCCATGTGCTCTCAAGTTTGTCACAGTTATTGTTGTTTTTAAGTGCCATGCAGTGAGTTCTGACTCATAGCAACCCTGTATAGGGATTACAAGAAGAGGTTGGTGGGTTTGAACTATTGGCCACTGGTTAGTAGAACAGTGTTTATCCTACAAAGCCACACCAGGAATCCACTGTTATTGCTGTTGTCAAGTGTTGTGCAAGTAAGTCGGTTCCAACTCAGAGAGACTCTGTATAGTGTCTCAGAGGAGCGACTGGTGAGCCTCAACTGCTGACCTTGTGGTTCAAACCAACCTTGCAGTCCGGCATATTAACCCGCAGCACCACCACACCAGGACTCCATTATGGAGTCTTAAAGGTAACATTGATCATAGAAGAATTGATGCCTTTGAGTTGTGGTGTTGGAGGAGAATACTAACAGTGTCATGGACTGCCAAAAGAACCAATAGATCTGTTTTGGAAGAAGTGCAGCCAGAGTGCTCCTTGGAGGCCAAGATGGCTAAGCTTCGTCTCTCATACTTTGGACACATTGTCCGGAGGAAACAGTCACTGGAGAAGGATGTCATGCTGGGTAAGGTGGAGGGTCAGAGAAAAAGAGGAAGACCCCTAACGAGATGAATTGGCCAGGTGGCATCATTGATGGACTCAAGTGTGGCTGCCGTAGTGAGGTTGGCCCAGGATCGGACATTGTTTAGTTCTGCTGTGCATGGGGTCGCTATGAGTCGGTTCCAACTCGATGGCACCTGACAACAACAAAGGTAACATTAGCAACCTTTCAGTATGTTGTTGTTATTAGGTGTCAAGTCACTTCCTATGCACAATAGAACGAAACACTGAACTTTCAGCATAATGTCTAATATATTTATCAATATTTCAATGAAGTCCAAACACTGTAACCAAATATGTCTTTTGAAAAAGGTAAATTCCATTAGTAATAAATTAAATGAATTCATGTAAGAAGATTCTGAAGCAACAGCAGCAGCTACAATAGCAATCAGCTTGATTTGCTTTTAAATAAATGTACCAGACCAGGCATATTTATCCAGTGACACAAACAGGACCCAGTTCGATCATTAATAAAGTACAATAACCACACCACCCCTGAGACTGAACTAGAAAGACCTGCTCGGCGCCAAAGTGACACTCCCAGGATTTAACAGTGATGACACCCTAAGGGAAATTACACATCAGCCTAGATTTGTTTCTTGTTTCTTCAGAAGAACGTGTACAAAAACAAGGAGCGAATTAAACACACAGAATGATTTCCCATGATCTTTGAAGAGCAATTCATCCCACTGCCTAGCATTCACATGGTCTCCATTCCATTGGCTGCAGGGCCCAGCCCTTATCACTCCATCTGCCAGATCTCATTCTTTAGCAGGCCCAAAATCTCAACATGTTTCAGAAAGTTAATGATTAAATCCTCTCAATTGTTGTCAGATTGTATATTAGCAAGGGTACAGACCCTGTACATTATCCTATCTACCCCCCATCTATCACACATTTAACTACCTTTTATCTTATCGAATAGTAGATATATAACTGAAATAATCACCATTTAAATATATTAGGCTGTTTGACATAGGTACTACACATAAGGAAAATCAATAATGATTATACAATCGCCAGATACAATGTAAACGGTGATACCGCAAAGTCTTTACAGGGCGAGATAACATCACAGAAATCCCAAACGAAGTCAATAGCCATTAGTTTTTAAAAGTGGCCACTTGAACTTGTGTGGGTGAGTGTGTGGACTGCATCCAAGCTACTCATGGGTGTAAGACCTTGAAATAAATGAAGATCAAAGACCTAAGGAGAGCTTGTGTTTAAGAAGCTACATCTCAGTGGCTTGCTGAGCTTTTGAAGACATAAGTATTCTCAGATCCTGTTTCTGTTCAGTTCATACTAATAGTGTTTGCACTGTTAGATTTTAGAAACATTCCAAGGGCTATGAAGTCCCTTTACAGTTATAATAGACTCAAGTGTCCAAACACTTGTCATGACATAAAAAGAATTTAGTCTAACTACTTTGGTATCCAATAAACCAAACCATTTGCCTTCAAGTCCTCCCAACTCATAGTGACTCCATGTGTGTCAGAGTAGAGCTGTACTCCACAGGGTTTACAATAGCTGACTTTTCAGAACCAGATGATCAGGCCTTTCTTCTGAAGCTCTCTGGGTGAATTCGAACCAAGAACCTTTCAAATAGCAACTGAGCACATTAGCCTAACAGATGCTACAAGACGAAGAAGAGAGCTCAACCAAAAAACAAAAAAGCAAGGCTCCCACTCTTGTCCTCTTGTAAAAATAAAAGGTCTCAGAAGGAAAACAGGCATGGCTTTATAAGCCTGATCCTCTAGTCCCTCTACCGTAGCTGTCAAAATTACTGTTTAAGCTTTTCTTTGTAATCACACGATTAAGCACTCCATCACCTTCCCCACCCCCATCATTTCATCTAATGGTTTTAAAGGGAAAGGAAATTACTTGTCTTCGCTGCCAGCACTTGACACTTTTATGGGTCATTTGTAATGAAGCTATTCTTGGGCTTTAATGGAGACCTTGATTCCGACCACTGTGAATAATTGTCAAAAGGTGATTAATTAAATATTCACCACTCCCCTATAAAATTGATCAACATATTACATTACACAGCTCCAAAAGTTATTTTATTTCTCCATTCTACTTCAAATTCTATGCATTTAAACAAGCTTTAAACTGAGCCATATAATTTACTACATATTAATTATACATATACACTGACTAAAGTAAGAAAAAGTGTTTTACACCTTTTTTAACTCCCTAAACTATGCCATCATTACTTATACTATTGAGAAGGCCTGTTTTGGAAACGAATTGCTTTACAATTACACCCTGTATCTACAGCACATTTAGCTGGGCTAACAGGTCTGAGATTCAAAACACAGGTAACTCTACCAGAAATAACTCTCCAAGGCAAAAAAATAATATTGCCAATTTGAACTGACAGATAAAATCTTAGGTTTCTGTTCATTTTTTTGTTTGTTTGTTTTTGTTTTATTTAACATTCTCTGAGTGAACTTGTTCTGATCCATCCTTTGGAACTCCTGAGGGCCAACAATTGGGATGGGGATGAGGAGCCGGGAAAGAAAATTGAAAGGTTGAGAAATTTCTTGAAATAAAACACAATCTGTACCCTCACCTCTAGGAATCTTTAGCAATTGCACACTGTGGTCGTTAATAGTCTGAGTGGTGGTGGTGGTGGTGGTTATGTGCCGTGGAGTCATTTCCGACTCACAGTGACCCTGTGCAGGGTTTCCTAGGCTATAAATCTTTACAGGTGCAGAAAGCCTCATCTTTCTCCTGTGGAACAGCTAGTAGTTTCGAACTGCCGGCCTTGAGGTTAGCAACCTTATTCATAACCACTTCACTACCAGAGCTCTTTATGCAAAATTACTGACAAAATCCATCTTCTTTGGTTAAATTTCCCCTTACAGTATTGGGACTGTGTTTGTCACTCAATACAGTGCCAAGTAAAGATAACAACACACAAAAAAAGCTAAATTCCCAATTATAAACTTTAGACTCAATTTAAAAGCTTGCTACAAGGCTCAGTAATCCAGCTAAATTGTTTTATCAACAAGGAATAGAAATAAGATGGGAAACGATGTCAAAATCCTTGCAAACATCTTTTATGAACTATCTGGAATCAAACTAGCAAATAGCACCTCAAAGTAGGAGACAGTGGGTTAATGTTGATGGGAGAGAAACAGTTCAGAAAAACAGGGAAAGGATGGTCCCACCACGCAAAGAATAGAACCAATATCATTGAATTGTACCTGTAGACACAGATGAATTAATGTATGTTTTGTTGTGGATATTCTCGACAACAACAACATTTTTTTTTTTTTTTTAATCATTGGAAGAAAATGAAAGGAAATGTATGAAAAGACAAGAGTAAAAACCAACCAACAAACAAAAAAAAACCCCATGATTGTTTCAGCGCGTGTCCTGTGGAGTAGTTAAAGCGGGCTGGAGTGACGCAGACAGATTCCAGAAAATGCTAAATGGTAGCAACATGTTAAATGATGATAGAAAAGGCAGCATTTCATAGATATATGTAGGTGCCTGCCACACACAAAAGACACTGAGTGGGTTTGAACTGGGAAGAGTATTTATAGGTTAATGGACTCCTCGGTTATCTAGTGCCTGCAGCCACGAGGAAGCTAACCCACTGGAGCCCAAGACTGCTGATCAAAGCCCATCTTGAATCTACCCATGGACAATCTAGGCAACTCTTTGAATGCAGATTACCAATTGTATTGAAATAGTCAATCAACTGCTTCCCCCTCCCCCACTTCCAGGCTGCTAGAATGTCATTGAGTGAACAGAACAGATTAAAAAAAAAAAAGAGCCAAAAAAATAATATTTCAACTTGAACAAACTTGCTATTTGTAGAGTTGATCACATGAATCTGCTGCCTTCGAGACCATTTCGGCAGTAGCTACAGGAATGAATCCCACAAAGGGACTGAGTTTAATCATCCAATCCCAGACTGTATTGATTTTGGGACTAGTTGCAATGACTATATAAATAAGCCATTTCTTTGCAACTGTATCTGCAGCCGGTCATGAACCCAAAACCTCCACAACCTGGTCCAAAGTGAATTATACCCTGCAGAAATAAATTAATAAAACGAACACACCCGGGCTTCTCCACCAACTTATTTTCACGTTTCAAGAGCTTAAAAATATAAAATCAATAATCATTTAGTCATAAGGGTAAATGAAGCGACATAACATCAAAGTATGCCCTTTAGCCATGCAAGTCATTCTAGGTAATTTATCTCATCAAAAGGTGGTGGTAATAATCCCCTCCACTCCAAGACAAGCTGCCACACAGCTGCTGTAGTATCCTAGAGTAAACAAGTTGGGAGAAAATATTAAAAATCAATATCTGTTTCCTTCTATCAGACCAGATGGCATCCATCATAAATCCGCCCCTGTAAAGAGACTGGAAACCAGGCACCCAGAGTTAAGGAGGACAACTGAATTCACCATATCAAACGCAGATCAGTTCGTTGGAGACTGACAACTAGAGGGTTTTTTTTTTTTTTTTTAAGTGTCGTATTTTACAATTGAAAAAAAAAAAAAAAAGTTGCTGAAAGTATAATTATAGGGGGAAAAAATCTATTGCAGCCATAGGGCACAAAAGGAAAGCAATTACCAGCCCTGTAAAATGAAAATACAAGCAGTCGCTTTAAATAGTCCCTGTGAGTGATCCCAGTTATTTGATTTATTTATTTGATTATTCATTCATTCATTCATGTAGCCTGGTGATTTCCAGCTACTAAAACTTAGTCACCAACCCCTCCAAACACATCATTGTCACAAGTCACATTCTTCTTCAAGACCCCTATGGAGAGTTTTGACAAACCCTCTTCAGATCACAATGGCCCAAGTCGAAATCCCTATGACCCTAACTTAGGAAGCACTGCTTGCATTACAGACAAGCTACTTTACCCAGGCAGGATTCCTGGGAGCCCAGACAGTGCACTTTCAAGTGACCACATACCCGATAAGGCTATGGAACCTTAATGCAGAATGCAGAGAAAATAAAATGCTGGCTGGACAAACCCTTCCAAAAACCAGATGACTTTACATTTTGAAGGATCGCTTGCTTGGAAGTCTAGCCTGAATTTTATTATTTGTTAGAAATGGGGTACTGCTGTTCTTTTTGAGGGGTTTTTAGCTTTGAAATCTGTGTCCCCTCCCCCACAACACACAATTTACTTACATGTATTTAAATTAGCCACAGTGATTTCTCAGGAATCGTTGGTTCAAGGCTTTTTGCAATCTTTGCAATGACTATCATTCTGATAAACCTTTTCTCCAATACCGACCTTCCAAAAATCAGCCAAGCCCATTTTCATGGAGTTCATTCTGGCACATAGTGACCCTATATAGGGTTTGAGGCTTAAATCTTTACAGAAGCAGACAGCTTCATTCCCCTGGTGGTGGGTTAAGCAGGCACACTGGTGGTGGGTTAATGTTTGTGGTTTGTGGTTAGCAGCTCAATGCCTAACCCACAACACCACCACCACACCATCAGTCTTGTTGTGTGCCATCAAGACAGTTCTGACTCATAGTGACCCTATCTATGGTTTCCGAGGAGTAGCTGGTGGATTGGAACTGCTGACCTTATAGTTGGAAGTTCAGTGCTTATCCTACAGTGTCACACCAGAACACCTTACATCATTCTTACGGTCCTTTAGTTTAAGCTCAGTCTATAACAACCTCCTCAGCATTTCCCAAATGCAATATAGTTATAGACAAAATTGTTTCATAAGTGACTCTTTATGCAGTTGAATAAATGGAGGGTTCAAATTCGCTAGGCAGTTCTACTGGAGGAAGATCTGACCATCTGATTTCGTAAGGTTTGTTGTTATGCACCTGTGGAGTTGGTTCTGACCATAAAGACCCTGCTTAGGGTTTCTGAGGCTGTACATCTTTGCAGGATCAGACAGCCTCATCTTTCTCCTGTGGAGCCACTGGTGGACTCAGCTCGTAACCCACTATGCCACAGCCTGGAAAATTCCATAGAACATTTTCACTCATTCACACAGTGTTGCTGTGAGTTGGAATCAACTCAACAGCACCTAATCACAACGATAATCAAGGTAAATTTCATGCCAAGAAGAGTCAAAGACAGTGTTGGCAACTTCAGCATCAGAAGTCATACTGCCTGGCTGAAACAGAGTAGATATGTGGTCACCCACAGCCATGAAAGTTTGCCGTCTTCTTTAAAACATAAATTCCCAGCTTGGTATTACCTAAACTCCCCCATACCTGCATCTGGGCACGTTAAGTACTCAAAGACCTTGCTTGATCAAATGAAGAATTCACAGCCTTGCTGTGATGTCAGAAAACGACAGAGAGATTCTTTCTATTCTAAGAACAATCCAAATTTAAAACAAATTACCAGGAACACAGAGTTTAAAACAACGTGTCCATGCTGGAAAGATTTAATATGAGGGTAATGATGCAGTTCATTTGATACCCCCCATAAAGCAGTGGCATAGGTAAAGAATATTAAATATACCGTGGACTACTAGAAGAACTAGAAAATGCCAAGCCATGGTATTTTCAATAACCTCATATGCATGTGAAAGCTGGACAATGAATAAGGAAGACCATAGAAGAATTGATGCTTTTGAGTTATGGTGTTGGAAAAGAATATTGAAAGTGCCATGGATTGCCAAAAGAACCAATAGATCCATTTTGAAAGAAGTGCAGTCAGAGTGCTCCTTGGAGGCCAAGATGGCCAAACTTTGTCTCTCATACTTTGTACATATTGTCAGGAGGGACCAGTCACTGGAGAAGGATATCATGTTTGGTAAGGTGGAGGGTCAGAGAAAAAGAGGAAGACCCCCAGTGAGATAGATTGGCCAGGTGGTAGCATTGATGGACTCAAGCGTGGCAACAGGAGTGAGGTTGGCCCAGGATCAGGCAGTGTTTTGTTCTGCTGTGCATAAGGTCGCTATGAGTCGGTACCAACTCGATGGCACCTAATAACAACTGGAAGAATCATCACATCTGTCCAGAAGGGAGTATAGCCAGAATGTTTCTTAGAAATGAGGACGGTGAGACTTCATATCACCATACCTAAAGAAGAACATCTTGTTTGGTAAACTAAATGGACATCCAAAAAGAGGATGACTTTGGACCCAGAGAGGGAAAGGGACTGTGGGCCGAAAACTGAGGGGAGGAGGGGGAAGTGTAGGGGGCGGGTTTCTGGGATATACCCTTTGGGTGGTTGATGGAGGGGATTGGAACCATGGCAATGAGATGATATACGATGGAATGAATGTAAAACTCAAGTTCCCCCATGTAAACTATCATGTAATTCACAATAATACATTAAAAAAAAAAAAAAGAGGATGATCCTAGATGAGACGAATTGACACGGTGGCTGCAACAATGGAATGGTTTCAAACATAACAATTGTGAGGATGGTTCATGACAAGTCCCTGGAAAAGCGCATTGTTTGGTAAAGTAAAGGGTCAGCAAAAAAGAGGAAGATCCTCTGTGAGATAAAGTGCTGCAGTGACTGAAACAATGCGTTCAAACATAACAGTGATTGTGGGGAGGGTAAGGATTGGTCAGCATGTCCAACGGTCACTATGAGTCAGAACGAACTCAATGACAACTAATAAGAACCACATCAGAAAACATCACCACCTTAATTCTCTCTTGAGAATATCTTCCAAAATAAAAATTTAGCTGCTGGTACTAGAGTTATATTAATAAAATTATCTTAATTATGAATATAGCTTTTCTTTGAGAGAACCGACTGGACTGAGCTCTTTCTTAAGTATGCACTGGCTTCAGAACCCGTAAGATAAACATTTGGATAGTGAAGAATTGGAATATCAATCCTCAGACATATCACATTTGTGCTCGCATAATATCGTATCAAATCATCAAAAGAATTACAAATGGGCTTCACTTAGAAAAAAGTTACCTAAAATCCTAATGAATGCTACTCCAAAGCCTGACCCACAGCTTCTCTTACAAAGACAACTGTGAAGGTGGAGCATACATCATGAGTTTGTCATCTTAGTGCTGTCAGGTGATACCCCTACCATCCGTCATGTGACCTTTGCACAGAAGCTTCCCAAGCTGATGGAGTTGAATATCTTTCCTTTAGGAAACATTTAATCATTGACACACGTCTCAATTGGAATTAGGAGAGTGGACTCTTTAAATCTTTGTGGTTGCTAAGAGACTGTGATTTAATATTTGAAATTTTTCATCTATCTCAGATCTATTATTTTCCATAGCACACTGGACTTTGAGACTGGCAAAGAGTTACAAATACGATTTCCATAAAGAGAAATTATGGAATTTCATATCTATTCATTGCATTTTTCTAGACGTATGTTTCCTTACAAGTTGAATTTGTTACCTAATATTTCAGCACAGCATACAAAACATAGTAATTGTGAAGAACAGTCACTATATACTTCAGCAATTGAATAGTTAACAAAATAGATATCTATATACTAGGTGGTGGTGGTGGCTGTGTGCCGTGGAGTGGGTTCCAAGTCATAGAGACCCTGTACAGGGTTTCCAAGGCTGTAAATCTTTATGGGAGCAGAACGTCTCATCTTTCTGCCATGAAACAACTGGTAGTTTCGAACTGCTGACCTTGTGGTTCACAGCCCGATTCGTAACAACTACACTCCCAGAGCTCCTTTATACACTAGGTAGTAGTTTTCATTTGTACTAAATTGGATGTGGAATGAAATATAATAAATCTCTGGATCTTCATTTTTCTCAGGGGTTTATTGAATTAAAATAATATCCGTATTTTTCCTATTAAGTTTTAAGAAGGAGACAAAATGTCTTCAGATTAGTATTTCTGGGAAATGCAGACTTACTAAATATACCATGCCACATAGATCAAGCTATTCATAAAATCTACTTTACTGGCCAGTAGGTATACACAGTTGTTCCGCAACTTCTCTAAGGGAAACTCTTTCATGGTTCAAAGGTCTGGACCTCCAGCAATCATGTGAATCTCCACCATGACTTACTCAGGGCTGGCATGAGCCAGATTTTCCTTCCTGATACTGTTGAATTAGGAAACCTGTTCTCTGTGTTTGGGTGGAACTCTATCATGTGCATCTAATTGGTGAGAGGACCAAGAAGTAGAGAAAACACTCAGTTTGCACAGAAGGATAAACAAAGCCGAGGAGCAGAAAACAGAGATGGAAAGCTAACTCTACTGGAGATCTACTTCCTGGTCCCAGATCCTCTTTGAGGTTGGGGTACTTCTTTGCTAGTAAGTTTCATGAGAATCCTGTGCTTCTTTCCTGCACAGGTCAGCCTAAGTTGTTTCCTAAAAGCAGAAGTGAAACTTGAATGCAATGAAGAAAGCCAGAAAAACACAGGAAATCTAAAGATTTGGTGTGATGCTAAGGAGCTCTGGTAGCGTAATGGTTACGAATCGGGCTGCGAACTTTAAGGTCAGCGGTTCGAAACTACCAGCTGCTCCACGGGAGAAAGATCAGGCTTTCCACTCCCGTAAAGATTTACACCCTCGGAAACCCTGTACAGGGTCGCTATGGGTCGGACACGACTCAACGCACTTAACAACAACAATAGGATAAATACTACAGTGCAAGATTGGTGGTGGTTCAAGCCCACCAGCTACTCCTCAGAAACCCTGTACAGGATTGTTATGAGTTAGAACCAACTTGACGGTACTTAACAACAAAGAAATCTATATTACGTAAATATTAAAATCTTGATTGAGTGATCAAATACCTGTCCCCAGGATCATCACCATTGTCGTCTTCACCACCATAGTTGAAAAGAACACCAAGTAGAACTGAAGAGGCCATGTCTCATAACCCATTGTTGTTGTTGTTGTTAAGTGCCGTC
>NW_006408713.1:3176354-3176896 GCF_000296735.1 Chrysochloris asiatica
GCAGTCGCTGGAGAAGGATATCATGTTTGGTAAGGTGGAGGGTCAGAGAAAATGAGGAAGACCCCCAGTGAGATGGATTGGCCAAGTGTTAGCATTGATGCCAAGCGTGGCAACAATAGTAAGGTTGGCCAAAGTTCGGGCAGTGTTTCTTTCTGCTGTGCATAAGGTCACTATGGGTCGGTACCGACTCGATGGCACCTAACAACAACAACAACAAATATTTGTGGGAACAGAAAGCCTCATTTTTTTCCCAAACAGCAGCTGGTTGAATCAAATTGTCAACCTTGTTGTTTAAAGTCTAGTGCTTAGCCTAGAGAATCACCTGACTCACAAGCAATCTAATGAATATTTTGCACAAAATATGTACATGGGATAAGATACAATAGCATACAGGTTTTGGAGTTGTTGTTAGGTACAGTGCAGTCAGTACCAACTCATAGTGACCTTATTGAGAACAGAACTAAACACTGGCCGGCGTGTTATAATTTCACAATCTCTGCTACACTTGAACCAATTGCTGCTGCCACTGTTAAAATCCATCT
>NW_006408713.1:3177506-3191742 GCF_000296735.1 Chrysochloris asiatica
TCTTCATCAGTAAGTATTTTAAGTCCTCTTCATTTTCAGCAAGCAAGGTTGTATTATCTGTATATCACATAGTGTTAATGAGTCTTTCTCCAGTCCTGATGCCATGTTTTTAATATAATCCAGCTTCTCAGATTGTTTACTCAGCATACAGTTAAATAAATGAGGTGAAAGAATACAACCCTGTGGCACACCTTTCCTAATTGTAAACCATTCAGTCTTCCCTTGTTCTGTTCAAACTACTGCCTATTGTTGCATGTACAGGTTCCACATGAGCATAATTAAGTGTTCTGGAATATTCATACTTCTCAGTATTGTCCATAGCTTGTCATGACCCACACACTGGAAAACCTTTGTATGATCAATAAAGCACAGATAAATATCTTTCTGGTATACTCTGCTTTCAGCCAAACTCTACTGGACATTTGTAATGATATCCCTTATTCCACCTCCTCTTCTGAATCCAGCTTGAACCTCTGGAAATTCTCAGTCAATGTATGGTTGCTGCCATTTTAGGATTACATGTAGTAAAAGTTTACTCGATGAGATTGACCCCTGATTTCTACATTCTGTTGACAGAGTGCAGGCCTACAGCATTGCCAGGTCTCCTCAGGCTAGTCTTGCTGATGTTTTCAGCTACTGTTAAGTCAGTTCTCACTTATAGCAAACATAAGAACATACTGTTGTGTCCTGCAGTTCAAACTCACCAGGTGCTCCTCAGAAATACTATACAGAGTCCCTATGAGTGGGAACTGACACTTAACAACAGCCAGATGGAGCCCTGGTGTGGTGTGGTACCATCGGGTTAGCACCGGATTGCTAACTGCAAGGTCGGCAGTTCTAGCCCACCAGCCGCTCCTCAGAAACCCTCCACAGGGTCACTATGAATCAGAACTTCTTCCAAGGTCCTTAACAATTACAAAGATGCTGTTGTCTATTGGAGCTCTCTGACCCAGATTCTTCACCTTGAAGCAGAGTACATTCCTTCAGGTACACATAAGCTCCTCTGTCCTCTCCAGAGGAATTTTCCAAGCCCTCTCTCCCTGATAGTGGCTCCCTAGGTCTTGCCTCAGGCAGATCTCTGGCTGTGTCAAGTCCCCCTCCCCAGTAAATAGCTGGTTGTGCAACATTATCTCCTGATCCTATCTTCTTCCTTGATCAGCCCCAACTCTCTGGAAGCCATTGCAAATAGGATGTAAAAAAAACCCCATTGTCATAAAATAAACACTGGTAAGTTTAACTTCCAGAGTGAGGGGGTGGGAGGTGGGCATCTGTTTTTTGAAAAATATGACTCAAATATTTTTTTAAAAAGGTCAACCACTGGAGAAAATATTCATTATATTAGAGATAGGATTTGTATCCGGAATATATAAAGAGCGCTTATAAGAACACAAAAACTAAAAAAAAAAAAAAAAAGCAAATATTTCAATATACTGATAAACAAAAGACAGACGCATGATTGATAAGCATATTGTTGTTGTTGTTGTTAAGTGCCCTCAAGTTGGTTCCAACCCATAGTGACCTTGTATAGGGTTTCCAAGGAGCAGCTGGTGAGCTTGAACCATAGACTTTGCAGTTCAAATGACTTTGCAGCGCCACACCAGAACTCCATGGACTCCACACATGGAAAGATGTTTATCATTTTAATTTACCAGGGAGATACAAATTAAAATCACAAGGAAATATGCATGCAAACCTAAGGTTGTTGCTGCTAGCTGCCAAGGCATTGATTCTGCTCCGTGGTGATGTCACGTGTTAGAGAGTAGAACTGCTTCATAGAGATTTCTTGGCTGTCAATTTTACAGAAGTAAATTGCAGGATTTTATCTACAAAGTACTACTGCTGGCTGGGTTCGAACTACCAGCCTTTAGGTGAGCTGTCAAGTGCAAACCATTTGCGCCACCTAGGGGCCGTGTGTGCAAACCCAGTAGAATCTGAACACTTGGAAATAGCAAATGATGGTTTATATGGGCAGTGTCTCCAGTTCTCATGCATTGCTGACAGACAAGCAAATAGTGCAGCCCTTTGGGAATCATTTAGGAAGATCCTTGTAGTCATGCTCTTGTCGTGTTGTTGCTATGCGGGGACAAGTCCATTCTACTTATAATAGTGACCCCATGTACAACAAAACAAAACACTACCCAGTCCAGCATTGTCCTTAAAATTACTATCAGCTTCGAGGCACTGTGCAGCTGCTACACTTGCTATGATGTTGTTATGTGCCATCAAGTTGATTCTGACTCACAGGGACCCCATATAGGGTTTCTGAGGAGTGGCTACTGGGTTTGAACTACTGACTTTGTGGTTGCTAGTCCAGTGCTTATTCTACAGCACCACATCAGCACTCCTAGCAACTGTACACCAAGGTATTTATTCAGGAGAAATGAAGCCACATGTCCCACAAAGGCATGTATGTCAATGCCCATAAAAGTATTTTCAATAGCCAACTGCAATGTGTATGTTTAAGATGATAACCCAATAATTGTTATTAAAAATGGAATTAGAGGGAAGGATAGGAAAGTGAGTTTAATGAAAACAGAACAGACTGAGTAGAAATAATGAAGATGTCGACACATTGTGAAGAATTTCAGCATCGTCACTAGAAAATATGTAGTTGTTGTTATGGGCCTTTGAGTAGGTCTGACTCCTGCCAATCCGATACGCTGTTGTTAAATTCTGTCAAGTCAGTATTGATTCATAATGACCCTCTATAGGGTTTCCAAGGAGCAGATTGTGGGTTTGAACTACTGACCTAGCAGTTAGTAGTCCAGTGCTTATCCTATAGCATCACATCAGAACTCTAGCAATCCTGTATTGTTGTTGCTGTTGTGAAGTGCCATTGAGTCAGTTCCGACCCATTGCGACCCTGTATAGGGTTTCTGAGGAGCAGCTGTGAACAAAATAAAGTTTATGAAGGAAAGGTTAGGCAATATAGGGAGAAAAGGGGTAGGAAAAAAAAAAAAGTTAAGCATACCAGTCCTTTCAGTAACTGTAAGCTGTTGTTAACTGTTCTGTCTCATAGCAACCATGTATAGGGTTTCAGAGTTGTAATTGATGTATTTGAACTGCCAAAACTGCCGACCTTGCAGTTCAAACCAGCCTTGCAGTCCAGTGCTTACCCTACAGAGCCATACTAGGATTCCAAATGTAAGCATTTACATTCATATATTAAACAAGGGTATCTGACAAATTGGGCTCTTGATGTGGTACTGTAGGATCAGTACCGGAGATGGATATTATGTTTGGTAACGTGGAGGATAGGAGAGAAAGAGGAAAACCCCAGTGAAGTGGATTGGCACAGTGGTAGCACCAATGGGCTCAGGTGTAGCAACGATTCTGAGGTTGGCCCAGGACCAGGCAGGGTTTTGGTCTGTTGTGCATAGGGTTCCTATGAGTTGATACCAACTCTATGGCCCCTAACAACAACATGAGGCTGAACCAACTTGATGACAACCCAAAACATAAATCTCATGAAAGTTCAAAGAATAGAAATTGATTCATTGAGTAAACATTAATAAAAGACTACCATGTAGCAGAGCAGTGTAGTGGTTATGAATCGGGCTGCGAACCTCAAAGTCAGCAGTTCGAAACTACCAGCTGTTCCGTGGGAGAAAGATGAGGCTTTCTGCTCCCATAAAGATTTACAGCTTCGGAAACCCTGTGCAGGGTCACTCTAAGTCGGAACCGACTTCACGGCACATAACAAAAATAATGTAGTAGAGTATAAGCTTACAATTAATTAGAATTCGTGGTGAGAACAACAAAAAGGAGTTAACATTTCACAGTCAAAATAGTAAAAGAAACAGTGTGCTAAGAAACTATGTCAGTCATTAATTTTTTGGCATCCAACAATATAGTTTTAAAACAAAGAGCATAGGAACTTCTCAGTAAGTAGAGTCATTAACTTAAATATCAGCAGAGAATAGATTCATTAGAAAAAAGCTGAAGACAATAGTTGAAGACCAGACTTAATAAACTTGCTGTCATTTACATTTCAGCATTGTAATCAATGAGGTCACTACTAAAAATCATTGTGGGGGACAAAGTGTGGTGTGAACCAGCACAGAGCTCACATGCGGTGGTGTTAGTCACTATGATGCATGAGTACGTCACTCACTTGGACACTGTCAAAGAGGGTAACACCAAAATGACTGTCTGCAAAACTTTTCTGTGGTACTTCAGAAGAAATCTATCATAATTTATAAAAATATCTCTACACTTAGCTATAACCACAAAAGCATTTTGCATAAGCCCAACTTATATGTAGCCATACATCTGTTGTTCTTAAGTGCCATCGAGGTGGTGCCAACTCATAGCAACCCAGTGCAGGGTTTCCAAGGAGCAGCTGGTGAGTATGAACCATGGACCTTGTGGTTCAAACCAACCTTGCTGTTCAGTGCTTATCCTACAGTGCCACCCCTGAAAAGCTATATAGTACTCTTTGTTAATCTACTTTTTTAGCCTAATGTTCCTCTAGGAACCTCAGTGGCACAGTGGGTTAAGTGTTAGGCTGGTAACTACAAGGTTGGCAGTTGAAAGCCACCAGCTGCTCCAAGGGAGAAAAATGAGACTCCCATATAATTTATACTTTGGGAAACCCCAAGGAGCAGTTCCACCCTGTCCTGTGAGGACACAATGAATTGAATGGTGTTGACTGGGTTTTAATGTACTCCGGTGAAACCTATTATTATTACCTAATTACAGTGCCATTTAGATATCACCTCATTTCCTCCGCACAAGATAGATTTTGTTGTTGTTTAGGCCCATCAAGTCAGTTCCGACCCATACTCACCCTGGGTAGGGTTTTCCGAGGAGGAGCTGCTGAGCTTGAGCCAATGATCTTGCAGTTCAAACCGACTTTGCAGTCCAGTGCATTAACCCGCAGTGCCATACCAGGACCCCTCACTTTATTGATTTTGTTGCTACTAGGGTTTTTCTGGCAGTGCAGGATACACACTGTTCAACTTTCATATGCATATGAAGCTATTGAAAATACTATGGTTTATGTTAGGAGCACTTTAGTCCTCAGACTGAAATCTTTGCTCTTGAACACTTTAAATAGCTTTTGTTCAGCAGATTTTCCTAGTGCAATACATTGTTTGACTTCTTGACTGCTGTTTTCATGAGTGTTGATGGTAGATCCAAGCAAAATGAAGTCTTTGACAACTTCAATCTGACGTTATTTATTGCTCTAGTGGTAAGGATTTTGGTTTCTATACATTGAGGTACAACCAATACCAAAGGCAATACAAAAGTCTTTGATCTTCATCAGTAAGTATTTTAAATCCTCATTGTTCTCAGCAATCAAGATTATATCATCTGCATATCACAGATTGTTAGTTGTCTCTCTCCAATCCTGATGTCACATTTTTCTTCACATAACCCATCTTCTCAGATTATTTGCTCATCATACAGAGAAAATAAATAAACCAAGGGATTTTCAATGGCCTTATATGCATGTGAAAGTTGGACAGTGAATAAGGAAAACCATAGAAAAACGGATTCATTTCAGTTATGGTGTTGGAGAAGAATATTAAAAGTACCATGGACTTCTAGAAAACCAAACAGATCTGTTTTGGAAGAAGTACAACCAGAATGTACCTTGAAAGTCAGAATGGCAAGACTTTGTTTCTCATACTTTGAACATAGTGTCAGGACTGACCAGTCCCTGGAGAAGGATATCATACTCAGTAAAGTAGAAGGCCAAGAAAAAACAGGAAGACTCCCAAGAAGTTGGGTGGGCAGAGTAGCAGCAGCAATGGACTCAAGCTTAACAATGATTATGAAGATGATGCAGAACTGGACAGTGTTTGGTTCTGTTGTACATAAGGTCACTATGAGTGGACTTGACGATACCTAACAACAACAGGATAAGTACTCAACTGCTCAATGGTTCAAACCCACTAACTGCTTCTCAGAAAACTTATACAGGGTCACCATGAATAAGAACTGACTCAATGGCACTTAACAACATTTCACTCTTGAGATTTTGTCCAATTTTATGGTGTTTCAGCTATAATATTGTGGCAAGTAGTATTTGTGAATGTGTATCAATAATTTGTTTTTAAGAATGAAGGAGCAGTGAAAGAGAAAGGAGCCAAGTCAATATAAGACTTCTGCTCATTTACCTAAAATGGTAAAGCTGATAATGTTGCAATTCAATGAAGAAAGATTCTACAAAACAATTCTGTTGTTAGTATTCGTATAATCTAAAAAATATCACTTTTGCAACTATATTTACCTGGGTTCAAAATTGATAACAATCATGACTAAGGATTCTGTAGGAACTGGTATGGGAGGAGGTCCACAAGGGGTCTGGTGTGATGCCACGAGTAACCACATTGGGTGACATACAGCCTGGTGACACCCCTGGTGGCAATCACACCATTATAAGATCTCAATGCTTTTCCATGAAAATCACAGAAATCAGGTGCTTGTTACAGCACAAAGAATTCTCAACTTACTATGCATTGAAAAAATAAATAATCGAGTAATTTGTAGAGTGCACTGTGACTCTCAGACATACACAAAGTGAATATTTTTAAAGGAAATAAAAGATCCAGACTGTTTATAAATCTAATCGGGGTGGGGGGTGGGGAGTAGTATCAAGCTATTGACAACCAAAATTCAAAGTGAAATTAAATTCAAAGTGAAATTAAGAAAATACTTTAAACTTTATGGAAATACATTTTAAATACTAGACTTAGCTCAATTATCTGGGAAATATAAATAGAAAAAATTTCTCTTGCAAATGAGTAGGCAATCTGAAACAGCATAGAACTATGTACTCATGAAAACAAAACAAAACAAAACAAAAAAACAACTAGGGATTTCACAACATCAAAAGATCTTGAAGATACAGGTCAGTGAAAGAAGAAAATTATAGCTTGACAGTGTGTTCTACAAAATCTATTGTACCATCTATTGTTGCATAACAAATTGCCCCAGAATATAGTGGCTTAAAGCAACATACTTATATTATATCATAGTTGTTGAGGGTCAAGAACCAGGCATGACTAAGATGGTATCTTTTGGTACAAACTCTCTTATGAGGTGGTAAATGCAGTTAGTTGGGAGCTAGGACTGCCAGATCATCTCAAATTTTGACTAGAACCCCAGGGTTCACTTCCAAGTTCTGTCATATGACTATTGGCAGGGCCTTGGTCCCTCACCACGTACCACATAATTACACAGTGGCCTCACAGTATGGAAACTGGCTTCCATCAGAAGGAAGCATATTAGGAGCAAGAGAGATCAGAGCCAAGGGCTCTAAAAAAATAAAAATAAAAAAAACAAAGACACCTCATCTTGGAAATGACATTCTATTATTTATGTCATACTTCATTCCTTAAAATCAAGTCATTAAATCCACACTCAAGAGGAGGAGATGACTCAAGGGTGTGAATAGAAAAGCTAGGATCACTGGGGATCATGTTAGACACTGCTGTTGTATCTACACATACCTGAAAAAAAAAAAGTCTGGGAAAGGTTTCTTCAAAGAAGATGCCAATTGATTCAGGTAAAAAACTGAGGCTCTGTTTCTACAGAACAGTATTTCCAGGGTGGAGGTAACTTTGGCATGGAAACAGAAGTCCAGAAACCAAATGACGTAAACCTGCCGCACAAGACCTCCTTAAGTGTTCAAGAGTAAAGATATCAGTCTGAGCACCAAAGATCACCTGACTCAAGCCATGCTGCTTTCAGTAGCCTCATATGTATGTGAAAGTTGGATAACTAATAGAAAGACCAAAGAAGAGTTGATGCATTTGAGTTATTGTGTTGGAGAAGAATATCAAAGGCACTATTGACTTCCAGAAAAACAAACAAATCTGTGTTTTAAGAAGTATATCCAAAATACTCCTGAGAAGTCAGGAGGACAAGATTTCATCTCTCATATTTCAGTCATATTATAAGGATGGACCAGTCCCTGGAGAAGAACATCATGCTTGATAAAGTGGTGAGTGAAAAGAGCAAGACCACCAAGGAGGTAGATTGGCACAATTGCAGCAGCAATGGGTTCAAGAGCAGCAATTATGAGTCAGGGACAGGACTGGACAGTGTTTTGTTCTGCCGTGCATAAGGTTGCTATGAGTCAGAACTGACTCAACAGCACCTAACAACAACAAAGCAATTCATTAACAGATGATAATCAGAAGTTTCTTTGTTAGCAAAAACTTTTAAGAAACTTGAGGTTGACATTTAGGTTGTTGGCAGAAGCCCACTCATAAACAGAAATGAGTAAGTGAGAGGGACTCGTGTTTGCTCCTGACAGGGAGTGACAGAGCCAAAAATTGGGTCTCGGGTCAATGAACAGTAAGGGGAGGAAGACTCCCTGTATCCAGTGCAATGGAATGACCAGCATTAAAATTTGAAGTTGTCTTTCTCATGAAGCAAATACCTTCCTATGTTTTTCCTATCTCCTATCTAACTTCAGTTAAACCTAGGAGGATTCCAAATTAAGAATGGAACACAGGCTGAGTCTTCCCAGTAGGGTAGAGATGGCATCGTGGCTAGGTGACAGGTGACAACAAAAGAGAGGGGGCACTCACCCCAGGCCACCTGCACCTGATACCATGGAGAGGTAAGCTTTGCACCCTGGACTGCAGGGATTGGGGGCGGTGGGGGGAGGCAAAGGGGCAAGGGATGGATTGCTGTCAGTCACAGCCCGGGGAAAAGAGAGATCTAGGAGCTTTGGGAGGTAGCTTGTCTCTGGAATAGTTGCCATTCCTCTCCTCTGGTGGACAGTCCAGTGTGGAAACAGGTTGAACCAGTTGTGCTTCTGTGATTGCAGCAGGAAGCAAAGGTACTTCTTACCTGCATTTGAGGTGTGCTAGACCAGAGGGCACATTCCAACAGTGGTGAAGGCAGAGTGCTGGGTGGGGGAGAGTCCCAGTGCTGAAGACACCCACAAACACAACCATTAGGGAGCTGAAGAACTTGGACAGACTTAGATTCATACTATCAGTGAGGCATTCTTAGATATTCATTTCTGGGTTGCTACAATCTCAGTTTCTACCTGGGACCCACAGGCCATTAAGAGGGAGACAGAAAGGAAGCAATGCCTCAGGCATAGAAGGTTGGTTGCAGATGAGATTTGAGTTTGAGGAGACAGAGGTCAGCTGGGGGGAGGGGACTGGAACCTGCAGGTGTAGGAACCACATCAGTGGAAGTCATCGGGAAAGGGAACAGGTGAGAAGGAAGTCCTGCTCTTGGTTGCTAACCTTTGGTTAGCAATCTTTTGATTGGTCCACCCAGAGGCTCCTTGGAAGATCTGGTGATCTACTTCTGAAAAATCAGCCACTGAAATCCTACAGAGCAGTTCTACTCTGACAAAAAGGTAGAAGCTGGGTGGTACCTGGTGTGGTGTTTTGGTTTGTGGTAACATTCAGTCATTAATACAATCTCCATTCGATAAATCCATAAGATAAAAAGTAGACTTTGAACAACAAGGTCAGTGGTTTAAGTCCACTAACCACTTTAAAATAAAAATATGAGGTTTTCTACACCTACAAAAATGTAAAGCCACAGAAACCCTACAGGTTGGAACTGACCAGATGGCACTTAACAATCACGATTCAGTAACAAAGATCCCTGAGGTGTAGGGGCTAAGTGTACCACTCCTAACCAAAAGTTCAGTGTTTTGAACCTAGCAGCTGCTACATGGATCAAAGATGAGGCCGTCACGTCGGTTCCAACCCATAGTGACCCTGTTTCTGAGGAGCAGTTGGTGAGCTTGAACCACCAACCTTGCAATTCAAACAGCTTTGCAGTCTGACACATTAACCCACAGCGCTACACCAGGACTCCTATGGGAGAGTCCTATTCTGTCCTGTAGGTTCTCTATGAGTTGAAATTGACTCCACAAGATTAGTTTTGGCTTGCTTCTTTGGCTAAAACATAAATATCACAGTGGGTTGTTTTAAATAACAACAACACAATTTTTTCTCACAATTCAAGAGGCTAGAAGATGGAATTTAGGATATGGCTCTAGGAGAACGTCCTTCTTTGTCCAGTTCAGACAAAGTAAAAATACAAGTTTGTGTCCCTTCATAACCCACAGTATGATCTGTGAAGTAGGACTTTATGAAAGTTGTTCAAGCATCATATTGTCATATAGAGGAGAAATGTACACAGGACAGTCACTGGGCAGGCCTGAGACCTGCAACCCCACAGCCAAATCAAGAGACTTTGCTAAAACTATGGTTGCTTCTCTACTGTCCATAGTTGCTGCCTGATTTTCAAAAAGCCTGTCAGGCCCATGCCTGGCCATGCTCTCTTCTTTTCCCTGCTTCTTCTAATGGGCTTTAAACACTTCCAGGCTCCAGTCCCTCCTCCACTCCTGCCACCATTGTGGCCTTTCCCCAGAAACTTTCTTGTTCCTCTTTTGCCGACATTGCAGCAGCCCAGACTACTTGATGGCAGGAGGAGGAGGAGCCATGGCCTCAAACCCAAAGTGGGTCTGTAGTTTCAAGCAACTAGGGTAGAATATGAACAGTCCCTGTCTGCAGTGCCTGCCTGCAGCGATTACTTTAAAACATGAAGCCAAAGATGAATGCTGGTACCCCTCTGCCCCAGGAGTTGGGTGGACACAGGACCTGTACTTAGTGAGAGATAGAACCAATCTGATCCCATTATTTAACAAAGCAAGTCCCCTATGTTCTGCTCTCTGATTGGGATTTATGAATTCTATTATAACCTAATGGGACCATGGATAAATATGCAGGCTAACATTTCCTTAATGAACGGTAAGCAGTAGACACCTATTAAAGTGAAATGTGCAAAAACCTGAAGTTAGAAAACTAAAAAGGGGATAGCACTCTTGGCATTTCTCAAGATGAAAGACCTAAAGAAAAAAAAAAAGAAAGAAATCAAGCCTTGAATTGCAATATTGAAGGATTCTATCAAGGGACAATCAAAGGAATATACGGTCATTGTATCAAAAATAATGGCAAACTTACAGCCATCTTAAGAGGTAGGATAGGATCAGGAACTGAATGAAAAATGAAGTCTAATTTGTACTAAAGATATGGGTGAAAAACCTGGTTACAGGAATTCACAAATTATCAACTGAAATGTATCAAAAGAAAAGAAATGTTGTAAACACTCTCTAGGTTATGCCAAGAAATTTGAAAGATTCATATCTATACCCAATCCAAAGAAAGGGTACCCAAAAGAATGTGGAAATAAAACAATAATATCATTAATACGACACCCAACTAAAGTTTTCTTGAAGATAATTAGGAAATGGTTATAGCAGTACATTAGCAGAGAAATCACAGACATTTAAGCTGGATTCAGAAAAGCATGTGGAATGAAGGACAGATAACATTGCTGACATCAGGTAGATCTTGGCTGAAAGCACAGAGCACCATAAAGATGTTTACCTGTGTTTTGTTATCTATGCAAAGGCATTAATCTGTGGATCATAATAAACTATAGATAGCATTGTAAAGAATGGGAATTCCAGAACACTTAGCAATACTCATGTGAAACCTGTACAATATACCAAAAGTAGTTGTTAAAACTGTACAAGAAGAAAATACATCATTTGAAATCTAAAGAAGGTGTGTGTTAGAGTTGTATTATTTTGTAATGCTTATTCAGTCTGTATATTAAACAACAAATCTAAGAAGCTGGACTAAAGGAAGTATATGACATCAAGATTGGAAGAAGACTCATTAACAACCTGTGATATGAAGGCGACACAAACTTGCTTGCTATAAGTGAAGAAACTGATGAAGATCTAAGTCTACAACTTTTAGTATGATTATACCTCATCATAGAGAAAACCAAAATTCTCACAACTGGGCCGGTAAGCAACATCATGGTTAAAAAAGGAAAATAGAAAAGTTGTCACGTGTTTCATTATACTTGGATCTATGGAAGCAATAGTAAGGAAATGAAAGGGCCTATTTCATTGGATAAATCTACTGGGTAACTTTAAAGTGTTAAAAAAGCAAAGATGTCAGTATGAGGACTTAGGGGTACCTGAGCTAAGCTATAGTATTTTTCAGTTGCCTCAAATACATGCAAAATATGGACACTGAATAAGGAAGAATGAGACCTGAGAAGAAATCTATGCATTTGAAATACGGTCTTGGTGAAGAACATTGAACACAACCTGGACTGTCAGAAGAAAGAGAATATATGTCTTAGAAGAAGCACAATCAGAACGCTTCTTGAAACAGAGGATTCTGAAAAGTTCATATATGTTAACAAGAGGGACCAGTTCCTAGAGAGGGGCATCATGATTGGTGAAGTAGACGATTAGCAAAATAGAAGAGGGCAATCACTGAAATGAATTGCTACAATAATGGGCTTAAATATGGTAATGATTGTGAGAACAATGCAGGAGCACATAGAATTTCATTCTGCTACACAAAATGTCAAGATGATTTGGAACTGACTCCACAGCTTTACCACCACTCTTCTGTCACTCTGTCACACTGTGGTGACTTGTGTGTTGCTGTGATTCTGGAAGTTAGTTCACAGATATTTTGAATGCAAGTAGGGTCAACCAAGGTAGACAAATTTATGCTAAGCTAAATTCCAGACTAAAACAGACTAAAGAAAGTCAGCCTACTTCTGAAAGTTTGTTGTTGTTAGGTTCCATCGAGTCGATACCGACCTTATGCACAGCAGAACAAAACAGTGCCCGATCCTGAGCCAACCTCACTACTGTTGCCACGCTTCAGTCCATTGATGCTGCCACTTGACCAATCCATCTCGTTGGGGGGTCTTCCTCTTTTTCTCTGACCCTCCACTTTACCAAACACAGTCATAAAGTGACTAGTCCCTCCTGACAATATGCCTGAAGTATGAGAGAGGAAGTTTGGCCATCTTGGAGCACTCTGACTGCACTTCTTTCAAAACGGATCTATTGGTTCTTTTGGCAGCCCATGGCACTTTCAATACTCTCCTCCAACACCATAACTCAAAAATATCAATTATTCTATGGTCTTCCTTATTCACTGTCCAGCTTTCACATCCATATGAGGTTATTGAAAGTACCATGGCTTGGGTCAGGTGCACCTTAGTCCTCAAGCTGACATCTTTGCTCTTCAACACTTTAAAAAGATCTTGTGCAGCAGATTTGCCTAATGCAATACTCATTTGCCTTATTGACTGCTGCTTCCATGAACATTGATTGTTGATCCAAGAAGAATGAAGTCATTGACAACTTCAATCTTTTCTCCATTGATAAAAATGTTATTATTGGTCCAGTGGTGAGGAATTTTGTTTTCTTTACATTGAGATGTAATCTGAAAGTTTAGCCACCAAAAACTTACGAGTAACAGGGAAACACAATCCGATAGCACTAACATATTGAACATTGAACATGATGAATAGCACAAGAATATTGTAAGATATAGTGTCAGATGAACTCTTCAGGATGGAAGGCACTCAAAATACACCTGGGAGAGTGCTGCCTCCTCCAAATGGAGTTAACCATGATGATGCAAATAGAATAAAATGTTTGGGACCTTCATTTGATGATGGGGCACAACTCAAAATGAGGAGCAACAGTTATCATCCATTAATAACTGGAACATGTTATGTACTAAGTATAAATCTAGGAAAATTGAAAGCTGTAAAAAATAAAATGGAACACATAAAGATTGATATCCTAGTGAGCTGAAAAGGACTGATATTGGCGATTTTGAATCTGACAACCAAATGGTTGTCAGACAACAAAGGTTGGAAACAAAGATCAGTAGTTGAAAAGTAAGACTTCAGTGATAGAAATGATACTGGAGAAAACATGATAGACCTTTGCAAGAACAATGACTTCTTCATTGCAAATACCTTGTTTAAACAACATAAAACATGATAGTACAAATGGATTTCACCAGATGAAATACACAGAAATCAAATTGAGTGCATCTGTGGGAAGAGATGGTTGAAAACCTCCTTATCTTTAGACAAAACAAGGTCAGGGGAAGACTGGAACAGGCCATCAATTTCTTATTTGAAAGTTCAGGCTGAAGCTGAAAAAAATTTTAAAAAGTCCATGAGAGCCAAAATGTGATTTTTAACATATCCCGCCTGAATTTAGAGACATCTCAAGAAGAGAATTGAGGCATTAGATACTAATGAGCAAAGAACAGAGGAGTTGTGGGAAGACACCAACCACATCATGTAGGAAGAAAACAAAAGATCATTAAAACGACAAGGATGAAAGACAAGACCAAAATGGATACCGGAAGAGACTGAAACTTGCTCTCCAACATAGAGATAC
>NW_006408713.1:3193237-3238538 GCF_000296735.1 Chrysochloris asiatica
TGCACCTAACCCAAGCCATGGTATTTTCAAAAGCCTCATATACATGCGAAAGTTGTACAATGAATAATGAAGACCATAGAAGAACTGATGCATTTTAGTTATGGAGTTGAAGACAAATATTAAAGGTACCAAGACAACATGGAGTGTCAGAAGAACAAACAAACCTGTGTTGGTGTAAGTACAATGAGAATGCTCCTTAGAAACCAAGATGACCAGACTTTGCACCTCATACTTTTTACATATAATCAGGAGTGACTAGTGTCTGGAGAAGGACATCATGCTTGATTAAGCAGAGGGACAGGTAAAATGAAGAAGATCCCCAATGACATATTGGTACAATGTCAGCAACAATAGGCTCAAGTGTAACAGCCTTTGTGAGGATGGCACGAGACTGGGCATATTTCATTCTGTTGTACATAGGATCCCTATAGGTGGGAACTGACAATACAGCATTTAATAACAACAGCCACAACACCAAACAACAATCAGTAGATACCAATCATTGGTTTTGTAGTGATATTCCTATGGAATCTATCGTCCACATTTGTGCTCACTTGTTGTTGTTTAATAACAATTGTATAATATCATTTGGTTGTTGTTGTTAAGTCTCATCTAGGTGTTTCTTACTTCTAGCAACCCTGTATAGGGTTTCCAAGGAGTTTCTGGTGGGTTTGAACTATCAACCTTGCAGTTAGCAGCCTCGTGTGCATCTTACAGCACCACACCAGTATTCCATGATATAATTTGCATTCCAAGTTTTGTAAGTAAATACTTCTTTACCACAAGGTTGGTGGTTCAAACACACCAAGCACTCCTTGGGAACATTATACAGAGTCACTATGTGTCAGAACTGACTTGACGGCATTTAACTACAACAAAGCTTGGAACAAAGAATAGTGTATAAAAGAAAAACGTATGATTTTCTCTTGTGTTTAAAATGCATTTTTTCTCATATGTTGTTGTTAAGTATTGTTGAGTTCCAACTCAACAAACCTGCAAAGGATTTCTAAGGAATGGCTCATGGATTTGAATCACCGACTGTGGCTAACAGTGCAATGCTTATCATACTGTGCAATACCATTTACTCACAGACTCCGAGTCTTATTCAAAAGGGAATGAACAAGACAGTGCTGTCCCTGATAAAAAGATGGGCCTCCAATAAATTACAAGTATTTGTATTGTAGCAACTAACCTGGGGCAGAAATGGCTGGGAACGAGCTCTCAAGAGGCCTGACCCATACATCTGTGGACTATTTAAGAATATCCACACTTCCATATTCATCCACACCAGCACATGTACAACCACATATGCTTTCACACATATACACACACTCATATGCATGCACAGTCTATGTACTTGTGGGCAAACAATGACACACTTACACATAAGCACTTGTACATTTCTGTAACCTACTCTTACACAGCACTACTCATCTGTCAGTTTGTTGTACTGTGGGAATATGGAATGTACGAAGTATGACTCTAGGAAAATTGCAAAATATCAAAAATGAAATGGAATGTATGAACATTGATATCTTAGGCATTAGTGAGCTGAAATGGACTGACATCAGTCATTTTAAGTCTGACAACCACATGGTTTACAATGCTGGGAATGGCAAATTGAAGAGGAATTGAGTTGTATTCATCATCAAAAAGAAGATATCAAAATCAGTCATGAGGTACAACACGGTCTGTGATAGGATAATATCCATGTGCCTAGAGGGAAGATGAGTAAATGCAATTATTATTCAAATTTACACACCAACCAGCAAAGCCATTGAGGAAGAAATAAAAAAATTCAACCAACTTCATCAGTCTAAAATTGATCAAACATGCAACCAAGATGCATGGATCATTACTGGTGATTGGAATGCAAAAGTTGGAAATAAAGAGGAAGGATCAGTGACTGAGAAATGTGGCTTTGATGATATAAATGATACTGGAGGTCACATGATAGAATTCTGCAAAAGCAATGATTTGTTGATTTTAAATATCTGCTTAGACAGCATATAAAACGACTATAAACATGGACCTTACCAAATGGAATACACAGAAATCAAATTGACTATATCTGTGGAAAGAGACGATCGGAAAAGCTCCATATCATCAGCCAAAGCAAGGCCAGTGGCAAATTGTGGAACAGACCATGAATTGCTCAAATGCAAATTCAAACTGAAGCTGAGGAAAATGAAAACAAGTCCATGAGAGCCAAAATATGACTTAGAATATATCCCACCTGAATTTAGAGATCATCTGAAGAACAGATTTGATACATTAAACACAAAAGACTGAACAACAGAAGAGTAGGATGATATCAAGAATATCATAGAGGAAGAAAGCAAAAGTCATTAAGAAGACAAGAAAGAAGGAAAAGATCAAAACAGATGTCAGAAGATACACTGAAACTTGCTCTCCAGCGGAGAGATGTTAATGCAAATGGAAGATATGAGGATGTACAAGAGCTGAACAGAAAATTTCAAAGGTCAGTTCAAGAAGACAAAGTCAAATATTACAATGAAATGTGCAATGAACTGGAGTCAGAAAACCAAAAAGAAAGAACACGCTCAGCATTTCTCAAGCTGGGGGAACTGAAGAAAAAATTCAAGCCTCAACTTTGGTTATTGAAGGATTTTCTGGGCAAATTATTGAATGGTGAAGAAAGCATCAAGAGAAAATGGGAGGGATATACAGAGTCACTGTACCGAAAGAAAATTGTTGATGCTTAACCATTTCAAGAAGTAGCATATGATCCAGAGCCAATGATACTGAAAGAAGAAGTTCAAGGTGTATTGAAGGAATTGGCAAAGAACAAGGCATCAGGAATTAATGTACTAAAAATTAATTGAAATCTTTCAAGAAAGTGAGGTGGCACAGGAGGCACTCACTCATCTCTGCCAAGAAATTTGGAAGACAAGTATCTGGCCAACTGATTGGAAGAGATCCATATTTGTGCCCACTCAAAAGAAAGGTGACCCAATGGAATGTGGAAATCATCAGACAATATATCTTTGCTATCCCATGCGAGTGAAGTTTTACTAAAGGTAATACATAAATGGCTACAAACATACAATGGCAGAGAACATCCTGAGGTTCAAGCTGGATTCAGAAGGGGACATGAGATGAGGGATATCATTGCTGATGTCCAATGGATCTGGGCTAAAGGCAGAGAATTACAGAAACATGTTTACCTGTGCATTATTGACTATGCAAAGGCTTTTGATTGTGTGGATCATGGCAATATATGAACAACATTGCCAAGTATGAGTATTCCGGGACACTTAATTATGCTCATGAAGAATCTGAACCTGGACCAAGAGGCAGTTGTTCGAACAGAACATGGGAACACCAAATGTTTTAAAATTAAGAAAGGTGTGCGACAGGGTTGTATTCTTTCACCATACTTATTTAACCTGTATGCTGAGCAAATGATCCAAGAAGCTGAATATGAAAAAGAATATGCCATGAGGACTGGAGGAAGACTCATTAATAACCTGCAAAATGTAGATGATACTACCTTGGTTGCTGAAAGTGAAATGGACTTGAAATACTGATGAAGGTCAAAGAGCACAACCTTCAGTATGGATTGCATCTCAATGTCAAGAAAACAAAAATCCTCACCACTGGACCAATAAACAACATTCTTATCAATGGAGAAAAGATTGAAGTTGTAAAGGAATTCATTCTTTTTGGATCAACCATCAACACTCATGGAAGGCTCAAGAAATCAAATGACACATTGCATTAGACAAATCTGCTGCACAAGACCTCTTTAAGTATTCAGGAAGGAAAATTTCGTTTTGAGGACTAAGGTGCTCCTGACCCAAGCCATGCTATTTTCAATAACCTCATACACACACAAAAATTGGACAGTGAGTAAAGAAGAACATAGAAGAATTGATGCATTTTAGTTATGGTGTTGAAGGAGAATACTGAAAGTGCCATGGGCTGCCAAATAACCAACATATCTGTTGTTGGAAGAAGTGCAACCAGAGTGTTCCTTGGAGGCCAGGATGGCCTAACGTTGTGTCTCATACTTCGCACATATTGTTGGGAGGGACCTGTTGCTGGAGAAGGATATTATGTTTGATAGGGTGGAGGGAGAGAGAAAAAGAGGAAGACCCCAACGAGATGGATTGGAAAAGTGGTAGCATCGATAGGCTCAAGCATGGCAACAATTGTGAGGTTAACCCAGGACTAGGTTAACTAGGCACTGTTTCATTCTGTTGGGCATAAGGTTGCTATGAGTTGGTACTGACTTGATCGCACCTAACAACAACAACCACAATGCATATATATTTATGCATGTGCAGGTAGACATATGCAGATCTAAACCCTTTATACACAGCAGAAATGATACAGTCAAGGCGAATCACAAGTTAATTATCTGGGTCAAAAAACTAACAAATTGGGGACAATTGAAGAAAACTGAAATTCATCTTCCAAGGCAAATTAGCACATTTTGGATGAAAACAGATCGATTGAAGCCTCACTCATTAACTTGTAAGATTTTGCCCCTGTACTGTGGGAAAGTGATAGTTCCTTAGTGGGCTCTTTCTGGCAATGGTCCTGAAGCCTGTTGAAGAACTCAGGATGGTGTTAACAGAATTCAAGATTATTTTCATGTCTCCTGACCCCACATTATCAGCCACCCTCTCCAGAGTGTAGGGCAGTAGAGGTCAAGTTGTTTAAGGGCCAGGAAGTGATTTGGCTACTTGACAAACTTAAAGAAGAAGTCATTGACAACTAAGATACCCTGGAGAACTGAAATAATACGTTGCTGTAGTTGGGTGCCATTGAGTCGGCACCAACTCATATCACCTCTATGTAAAACAGAATGAAGCTCTGCCTTGCCCTGTGCCATCCTCAAAGTGTCTGCTGTTTTTTAAGCGTATTGTTGCTGGCACTCTGTCAATCTGTCTTTCTGTAGGTCTTCCTTTTTTAAATGTTCTTGGCCCTCCACTTTCTCAAGGTCCTCTAGCAGTGCTCTAGGATCAGCACTAGATTGCTAACCACAAGGCTGGTGGTTCAAATCCATCAACCACTTCTTTGAAACTCTGTATAGGGTTGCTATGAGTCAGAACTAACTCCATAGTGCTTAACAACAACAAAGCACTTTATTTGCCCCTTCTGATAACATGTCTAAAATATGAGAGATGACGTCTCATCATTCTCACTTCTAAGGAGCATTTTGGATGTATATATTATAAGACAGATATGTTTGTTCTTCTGGCAATCCATAGTACTTTCAATATTCATCTCCAACACCATAATCCAAATGTATCTAAGCTTCCATTGTGTTCCTTACTCATAGTCTAACTTTCAGAGGCCTGGAAGGTGATTGAAAATACCATGGCTTTAGTAAGGTACACATTAGTCCTCAAACTGGCATCTTTGCTTTTAAGCACTTTAAAGAGATCTTTTGAAGGAAATTTGCCTAATGTAATATGTCATTTGATTTCTTTACTGCTGCGTTCATGATTTCTGATTGTGGATCTGCAACATGAAGTCTTTGACAACTTCGATCTTGATCCATTTATCATAATGTTATTTATTGGGCTAGTTGTGATGAATTTTCTTTTCTTCATATTGAATGCTATGTTGTTGTTGCTGTTAAGTGCTGTCGAGTTGATTCCGATCCATAGCGACCCTGTGTAGGGTTTCCGAGTTGCAGCTGGTGAGCTTGAACCACCTACCTTGCAGTTTAAATGGCTTTGCAGTCTGGCTCATTAACTCACAATATCACACCAGGATTCCATTGAATGCTATAGTGTTCAATATTCATCAGCAAGTATTTTAAGCTCTTTTCATCTCTAGCAAGCAAGATTGTGCCACCTCTCAGGCTGTTAATGAATCTTCCTCTAACCCCGATGCCACATTCTTCTTCATATAATCCTGCTTCTTGTATTATTTTCTCAGCATATAGATTGAATAAGTATGGTGAAAAATCAAACCCTGTATTTTAAACCACTCAGTATTCCCTTGGTTTGTTCTAACAACTGCCTCTTGGTCTATGTACAGGTTCTTAATGAGCACAGTTATGTTTTGGGATACTCATTTTTTGCAATTTTGTCCATGGTTTGTTACACAATCAAAAGTCAATAAGGCACAAGTAAACATATTACTGTGTTTCTCTGCTTTCAGTCAAGAGTCATCCAACACCAGCAATTACACCCTTCACTCCATAGCCTTTTCTGAATTGTACTTGAATTTCTGGAAGTTCCCTGCTGATGTACTGCTGCAACCATTTAAATATTATTTTCAACAAAATTTTACTTGCATGTGATATTAATGATACTGTTTGATGAATTTCACATTTGGTTGGGTCACCTTTCTTTGGACTGGGCATGAACATGGATCTCCCAATCAGTTGACCCAGTAACTGTCTTCCAAATTTCTTGGCATAGATCACTGAATGGCTCTAGCTCTGCAACAATTTGTTGAAAGATTACAATTTCATTTCCTTCAATTCCTGGAGTCTTATTTTTTCCTCAATGCTGTCAGTGAATTTTGGACTTCTTTTTTCAATACCATTTGTTCTGGATCATATGCTAACTCTTGAAATGGTTGAGCATCAACAATTTCTTTTTGGTACAACGACTTTGTGTATTTTTTCCATCTTGTTTTCATGCTTTCTGAACCAGGCAATATTTCGTCCATGTTTTTGTTGTTGTTAAGTACCATAGAATTTGTTAGGACTCATAGAAACTCTCATATAGGGATTCCAAGGAGCATTTGGTGGATTTGAACCACCAACATTGTTGTTAGCAGTCCAGTGACTATCCTATAGCAACACACCAGGACTCCTATAGAATCCTTCAATATGGCAACTCGAGACTTCAATTTTTTTCATAAGTTCTTTCTGCTTGAGTATGTTCTTCCCTTTTGGTTTTCTCCATCGTCTTTTTCCACAAACATAGTTGATTTGATTCCTTTGTATTACATATGGTACCAGGTGTGCAGTCAACTTTTATGTTGTTGGAAAAAGGTATTTGCAATAAATGTCATTGGTTTTGCAAAATTCTAACATGAGATCTCTAGCATCATTCATATCACCAAGAAACTATTTTCCAATTATTCACCCTTCTCTTTATTCCCAACTTTCACATTACAATCATCAGTAATGATCAATACATTTCATTGTAAATGCATATTTGATCAATTTCAGATGGAAAAGTTGATAAAATTCTTCAATTTCATCTTCACTGGTTTTAGTGGCTGGTGCATAAATTTGAATAATACTGGTTTTAACTGGTTTTCTTTATGTTGTTGTTAAGTGCCATCGAGTCGATTCTGACCCATAGTGACTCTATAGGGTTTCCAAGGAGCAGCTGGTGAGCTTGAACCACTGACCTTGCAGTTCAAATGACTGCAGTCTGATGCATTAGCCCACAGTGCCACACCAGGACTCTGGTTTTCTTTATAGATATATGGATATTATCCTATCACAGACAGACTTGATAGATAGATATTGAAATGTTCTTATTGACAATGAATGTGACACTATTCCTCTTCAATTTTTCCTTCCCAGTATAGTAAATCACATGACTGTCTAATTCAAATAGCCAATACCAGTCCATTTAATTGTGCTAATACCTAGGATATCAATCTTTATGTGTTCCATTTCAGTTTTAACAATTTCCAATTTTCCTAGATTCATAATTCATATATTTCATGTTCTGATAACTATGTTTGCAACTATTTCTTACCATTTTAGTTGTGCCACATTAGCAAATAAAATTCTTGAAGCTTTGCTACATTCACGTCATTAAAATCAACTCTACTGCAGGAAGACAGCTCTTCCCTAATCATATTTTCAGTGCCTTTTACCCTGATGGACTCATCTTCCAGCATTATATCTGACAGTCATTTACTGCTATTCATAAGGTTTTCAGTGGCTAATACTTCAGAAGTTGTCTGCCTCTCCATCTTCATTGTCTGTCTTAGTCTGGAAGCTCTGCTGAATCCTGTCCACTATGGGTAACCCTGTTGTTGTTGTTGTTGTTAGGTGCCATTGAGTTGGTACCGACACATAGCGATCTTATGCATGGCAGAACAAAATACTGCCTGATCCTGGGCCAGCCTCAAGTTGTTGACATGCTTGAGCCCACTAATGCTGCCATTTTGCCAATCCATCCTACTGGGGGTCTTCCTCTTTTTCTATGACCCTCCACCTTACCAAACATGATATCCTTCTCAAGAGGCTGGTCCCTCCTGACAATATGTCCAAAGTATGAGAGATGAAGTTTGGCCATCCTAGCCTCCAAGGATCACTCTGGCTGCACTTCTTCCAACACAGATCTGTTGGTTCTTTTGGCAGTACATGTAATTTTCAATATTCTCCAACACCATAACTCAAAACCATCAATTCTTCTATAGTTCACTGTCCAACTTTTGCATGCACATTAGGTTATTGAAAATACCATGGCTTGGGTCAGGTGCAATAACTTAGGTCTCCAAAAATCAGCCCAGCATTGATAATAGCTTCAGTAATCAAAGCAGAAATATCTTTTAATGATGCTCACTGTTCTAGATCATTTGTTTTATAAAAAAAAAGTTTTAGAATGTTCATTAGCTAGGACTATAATATGTTGGTTTTTGCAGTACAAATTGATTCCTAGAGGTGTCCTCATAAATGGAAGCATAGTTGCCAATTGGTGAAAGGCTGTTGGGAGCAAGGCATTTGTAAGGGGGCAGAGCATCATCCATAGGGTGTTCTCATTCTGCAGACATGCAATGATAGACCAAATAGTGTCTACGATTGTTTATCCATTCTCCAGCTGATGGATGCTGGCTTTGATGAATAGTTCTGCTATGAACAAACATGAAAGAAAGTCTGGTAAGTGGGTAAGTGAAAGAATCCACAGAAATGGGACCATCTATATTATGCTTGCATTTTACATGAACTAGCCAAAATGAAAATCTAGAAAAACAGAAAGTAGATTACTGTTGAAGCTGGAGTATGGAGGGAGACTGACTGCATCCCATATCTTTGTGTGGTGATTAGATGCTCTAAAAATATTTTGTTTTGATTGCAAAACACATCACTGTTGTTGTTTCTGCACAACCGAATAAAACTTTGCCTGGTTCTACATCATACTCACAATTGTTACACTAAAGCCCATACTGCTACAACTGTGTGAAACCATTTCACTGGGATCTTCCTCTTTTTCATTGACCCTCCACTTTACCAAGTATATTGTCTTTCTCCAGGGACTGGTCCCTCAGGATAACATGTCCAAAGTATGATAGGAGAAGTGTCACCATGCTGATCCCTCCTAATAACATGTCCAAAGTATGATAGACCAAGTCACAAAATCCTGACTTCTCAGTAGCATTCTAAGGAGCTCTGGTAGCATAGTGGTTACGAATCAGGCTGCGAGCTGCAAGGTCAGCAGTTCCAAACTACCAGCTGTTCCGTGGGAGAAAGATGAGGCTTTCTGCTCCCGTAAAGATTTACAGCCTCGGATACCCTGTACAGGGTCGCTATGAGTGGGAACCGACTCCACGGCACATAACAACAACAACTACAAGTAGCATTCTAACTACACTTTTTCCAACACAGATTTGTTTGTTCTTCTGGCAGTCCATAGTACTATTAATAGTAAACAGAAGTCAAGAAATCAAATGACACATTGAATTCGGCAAATCTTCTGCACACGATCTATTTAAAGTGTTCAAGAGCAAAGATGTCAGTTGGAGGGCTAAAGTGTTCCTGACCCAAGCCATGGTATTTTCAATAGTCTCATGCATGTGAAAGTTGGACAGGGAATAAGGAAGACCATAGGATTGATTCATTTGAATTACGGTGCAGGAGAAGAATATTAAAAGTACCAGGGACTGCCAGAACAAACAAATCTGTGTTGAAAGAAGTACAACCAGAATGTTCCTTGGAAGCCAGATTGGTGACACTTAGTCTCTCACACTAGGACATATCATTAGGAACCAGTTCCAGGAGAGGGATACAGGTACAGTGGAAGGTCAACCAAAAAAGGGGAAGGCAGCAAATGAGATGGATTGACACCGTGGCAGCAGCAATTGGCTCAAGTTTAGCAATGATTGTGAGTTTGGTGCAGTGATTCCTTCTGTTGTGCACAGGATTGATATGAGTCTGAATCAACTTCATGACACCGAACACTAACCTAATAGCATGGTAAACCATCTGATTGGTAAATTCAAAATGGCCAATACCATTTTACATTTCAGCTCACAAATGTCTAGGATACTCATCTTTTTTGTTGCATTTAATTTTTGACAACTTGCAATTTTCCTAGATTTATATTTGTACATTCCATATTCCAATATTGATTGACGTCTGCAGCTATTTTGCCTCATTTTGAGTAGTCCCCCATCAGCAAATGAAGGTTCCAAAAGCTTCATGTTATTATGATAAGCTGCTCTGCTTTGAGGAGACAGCTCATTCCCAGGTGTATTTTGAGTGTCTTCCAACCTGAGGGGCTCATCTTCTGTCATTATATCTGACAATGTTTTGCTACTCTTCATAAACTTTTTAAGTGACTACATATTAAGAAGTAGTATGCCCCTCCTTCTTCCTAGTCTGTCTTGGTCTGGAAACTCTGCTGAAACCTGTCCATCGTGGGAGACCTTGCTGAGATTAAAAATATTGGTGGCATAGCTTCCAGCCTCACAGCAACACACAAGTCACCACAGTACAAAAACACTTACAGATGATTAGTGGCATATCTCTACAAGTCTGCTCGAAAGCGTTCCACTGTATACTTAAAATAATTGTGCT
Source organism: Chrysochloris asiatica (assembly GCF_000296735.1). Classification (NCBI taxonomy): domain Eukaryota; kingdom Metazoa; phylum Chordata; class Mammalia; order Afrosoricida; family Chrysochloridae; genus Chrysochloris; species Chrysochloris asiatica. Next base: position 3,203,991 of record NW_006408713.1, read on the forward strand.
AAGTATAAAAATTGTATTTTAATAAAATTTTTTTAGTGTGTTTGTGTTTTGAAAGTGAACCAAATATTTTTACTCCTTGCTTAAAACCCTTCCAGACTCTCTTGACCTTAGATGACCAAATATTCTAGTCTGGATAATGGTTCCTTACAAATTGGGACTGACTTCCCTCTTAGACACCATCAGCCCACTGGTCTCCTCTATGTTTTCAATCTGTCCACTCAGTTCTGACTCTTGTTCCTTGGTCTTGCCATGACATTCACCATCCTCTATGTCTGGAACATTTTCCTCCTGACTTGTCCTTTGTTGTTCTCTAAAATATACCCACATTTCCTGATAACTAAGTTAGACCACTAGAGACCTGTTACACACCACTCTAAAATACCAACTGTGTTGGAACTTCCTACTTTTGATTAAAACCAAAAATCAAACACACTACCATTGAGGCAATTCTGTTCCTTGGTGACCCATTTGTTACACAGTAGAGTTTTTTTGTGTTTTGTTTTTTACTGTAATCTTTATGGAATCATTTTTTTCAGGCCTTTTTTCCTCATCTCACTGAGTGCCACCATTAGTCTGTCAGTTTGTCATATTGTGTTGGCTTGAGTATTGCTGTGAATCTGGAAGCAATGCTGTGAGTATTTTAAGTACTAGCAGTGACACTCACTGTGGACAGGTTTCAGCTGAGCTTCCAGATAAAGACAGACTAGGAAGAAGGAGAGATGGACCATAGCTGAACATTTAGTCACTGAAAACCTTATGAAAAACAATGGAACACTGTCAGCACCATATTATTGAATATTGAAACATGATGAAGAGCACCAGAAATTGTCAGATATAGTGGCAGAAGATGAGCCCCTCAGGTTGGAAGACACTCAAAATATGACTGGGGAAGAGCTGCCTCCTCAAAGCAGAGGTGACTGTGATGATATGAATGGAATTAAGCCCTTGGGACCTTCACTTGCTGGTGGGGCACAACTCAAAATGAAGAGAAACAGCTGTAAACATCCATTAATAATTGGAACATGGAATGTATGAAGTCTGTTGTTGTTGTTGTTAAGTACCGTGGAGTTGGTTCCGATTCATAGTGACCCTGCACAGGGTTTCCAAGGCTGTAAATCTTTACGGGAGCAGAATGTGTCATCTTTCTCCCATGGAATGGCTGGTAGTTTCGAGCTGCTGACCTTGAGGCTCACAGCCTGACTCGTAACCACTACGCTACCAGAGTACAAAGTACGAATCTAGGAAAATTGGAAATTGTCAAAAATGAAATGGAACACATAAACATCAATCTCCTAGGAATTAGAGAGCTGAAATGAACCAGTCTTGGCCATTTTGAATCTGACAATCACATGGTTTACTATGCCAGGAATGACAAATTGAGGTGGGATTATACTGCACTCATTATCACAGTGGTGGTAGCAATGAGCTGAGACATAGCAACCATTGTAAGGTGGGCACAGGACCGGGCAATGCTTTCTTCTGTTGTGCATAGTGTAGATATGAATCAGTGCTGACATCATTGCACCTAACAACAACAACAACATCACAGAGCAGGCTTGGACTGTCACCCTTTTGGTTGGTTGGTTGGTTGGTTGGTTATGCACTGTGGAGTCAGTTCAGACTCATAGTGACCTGAGGCTGTAAATCTTTATGGGAGCAGAAAGCCTCATCTTTCTCCAGTGAAACAGCTGGTAGTTTCGAGCTGCTAGTAGTAGATAATTGTAAGCTATTTAATTAACAGTCTAATTTACTTTGTGTTCTTTTTTAGTTGAAATTTTTACTGAGATACATGCAAATGTACACAGAGTTGTGGAAAACAAAACAAAACTAACACTCTATGATTCATTCCTTGACCTGCTGTTGGAGAGAGTTGCCATATAGCAGGTTCAGTCTCACAGTGGCTCCACATGACTGAGCAGAACTGCCCCCATGAAGTTTTTTTGTCTGAAATACATCCCTAAATCTTTTCCCAAAAAGCAGTTGAGTGGGTTTGAACCTCTGTCCTTTCATTTAGCAGGCAGCACTTGAGCATTATGTTTCCTTTGCTTAGTTTTCCCCAGTGGGATCATTTTGCACAACAATAGTATGATTTCATATGCAATAAATTGACATTTATGCTGTCTACCACAACAAACCACTCCCATTCAGATTTCTCCAGTCTTATTTAAGATGTGTAAATATATGTGTGTGTTTTTATTCCATGCAACATTATCATTTTGAAAATGTTATTAAATAAATGAAATCATTCAGTGTATAATCTTTTGAGATTGACTTTTTTTTTTTTTTAACTCAGCATAATTCCCTGGAGATTATCCTGGCTGTTGTGTGTATGTTTTTTATTAGTGAGTAGTATTCAGTGATATTAATTTTCCATAGTATGTTTAACTGCTCACCCACTGAAGACATCTGAACTGAGTCCATTTTGACTATTACAAATAAAGTTTCTGTAAATACCTAGGCATGAGTTTTTATGGGAATGTAAGTTTCTGTTTTTCTGAGATAAATGTGCAGGAGTTCTAATTCTGGGTTGCATGGTAATTACATGTTTCATTTTATGAGAAACTGTTATATTGTTTTGAAGAGTGACATTCCCATCAGCAGAGAAATCTATTGTCTCTACATTTTTAACAGCATTTGTATTTGTAACTTAAAAATATATATATATTGTTTTAGACATCCTTGATAAGTGAATATATCCCATGTTAGTTTTAAATTGCATTTTCCAAGTGACTAAGGAGTCTTGGTGTGGCACTGTGGGTTAATGCGCCAGACTGCAAAGCCGTTTGAACTGCAAGGTTGGCTGTTCAAACTCACCATCTGCTCCTCAGAAACCCTATCCAGGGTCGCTATGGGTCGGAATCGACTTGATGGCACTTAACAACAACATCAACGATGCTAAATATCATTTTAATGTGTTTCTTTGTCATCTGCATTTCCTCTTTGGTAAAATGTCTCATCATGTCTTTTGGCCATTTTCTAGTGGGATTTTCTTTTTATATTGTTGAGTTTGAATATTCTTTATATATTATAGATACTAATCCTTTGCTACATATGCAGGTTGCCAATATTTCCTCTTAGTCAGTAGCTTATCTTTTCATTGTCCTAACTATGTGTTTCACAGAGCAAAAGTTTTCAGTTTAGGTTGGTGATAGGGGTGTGCAGTGGGGTTAGGTCTACCTCATAGATCAGGTCCAACTTATCCAAGGTTCCTATCATGGAAACTGCCAAATTAAAAATTATACTTCTGATGTCAAATCTAGAAACTCACTTTTTAATCCTAGACCCTGAAGATGTTTTTCAAGTTTTTTCTAAAAGTTTTATAATTTTACATCTAAATCCATGATACATTTCATGTTAATTTGTATAAGTAGTGTGATTTCCATCAAGATTCATTTTGCTCCTTTAAATACTCATTTGGTGAATTGCTTTGTCAAAACTCAGTTCAGCATATTAGTTTGAATCTATTTCTGGTTTTTCTCTTTGTTCCATTGTCTTCATTCCTATTAGTATTGTTGTTAGATGCCATTGTGTCAGCTCTGATTCATATTGACTCCAGGCACAACAGAACAAAACCCCGCCAGGTCCTATAGCTACATAATGTCTTAAAATCGGATAGATGGATTTCTCCCACTTTTTCCTTCTTTGTCATAATGGTTTTAGCTATTCCAAGGCACAGACGTCTCCATGTAAATTTTAAAATGAGCTTGTCTACATCTACCAAAGGAGCTCTGGTAGCGTAGTGGTTACGAATTGGGCTGCTAACCTTAAGGTTGGCAGTTCGAAACTACCAGCTGTTCTGCGGGAGAAAGATGAGGTTTTCTTTTCCTGTAATGATTTATAGCCTCGGAAACGCTGTACAGGGTCGCTATGACTTGGAACTGAATCCACGACACATGACCACCACCACCACATCTACCAAATCTTCTGGGGGACTTGCATAGTTGATTTTGCTCTACCTTAAATTTTGTATTCCCCAAATTTCAAGATTTAATCAATTAATTGTACTGAGCATCTAATACATGTACCGAGAACTAGGCAGACCATATGGAATGCAAAAATTAAATTTTGTTTCCTTTCTTCAAGGAATGTAAGGCCAATTTCCAGCTCAGGAACTTATATTTAAAACCAAGAGGTGTTGCAGGATAACTTGTGTTTTTCCATTCAAACTCACCAGCAGAACCCTAAGAGGTTCACTATGAGTTGGAACCGACTTGACATCACTTAACAACAACAATATTATTTCAGGTGACATTGGTGCTACAATGGTAGAATTCTTGTCTTCCTAGGTTTGATTCCTGGGCAATGTACTTCATGCACTGCTACCTCACTGCCTGTCAGTTGAGGATGGTGTGATGTGATGATGAGCTGTTTTCACTGGAGCTTCCAGAGTTTGGCAGGCTAAGACAAAAAGACTTGTGATCTACTTCCAAAAACCGGTCAGTGATGATTCTATGGATCACAATTGTCCAATTTGCAATAGATCATAGGATGTTGTAGGATCAGGCAGCATTAAGCTCCATTGTGGGGTTACTATGAGTCAGAGCCAACTGGATGGCAGCTAACAACAGCACAAGGTAACTCAAGTATGCATAGCTATCAGGATCCATGACTGCAGATTCCAAATCTATCCATTTACTTTACAGTTGAAAGATGGAGTTCCTGAGGATAAATACTATTCCATTCAATGGTGTGGAGTCCACCATACTCTAGAACCAGTTTTCCCATCCACCTTCTGTTTCTTTCCTTGAGCATCTGGCTTTGCTTTTTATAAGTAAATGTGAATAACCAAGAGTGGTTATTGATTTATTTGGTTCTTATTTGTCTAGTTCCCACAATGTGCAGGGAATTCACTAGGAATTGGCTCCCCTCCCCCTTTGTGGAATCAGATGCAGAGCTCTATGACCAGTATCACTGGCAGGGGCTGTGGGCACAGCCTGGAGTAATAGAAACCTTGAGAGGCCTGTGCTGTCTGAAGGAGGAGGAGGAGGACACAGGACCATGGACAAGTGTCTTCCAGGTGGAAGAAGCCTGACCACAGACAGAATGGCTAATGGGTCAGAGTGTTCAGACCAGAAGGCATGATAGGCTGGGCAGCTTCAGGTAGAACATCCTGCACGGCCCTGATCATGTAGCAGAAGGAAGACTTGGGAAACAGGTTGGTTCCCAGGAAGGAGCAACCCTCTCCTGGTGCTAAAAAAAAAGTTGAGGAATGAAATAAAACAGGAGACCCCCATCATGTTTGAGAGAGGCCAGAATTCAGGCTATGTGGCCTCGAGTCTGTTAGCCAACTAGACTGGCTAATGCCAGGTAGGGGTGGGCAGGCCTGTCAAGGCAAGGACCCTGACCCACTCGTGGGCACAGGAAGAAAAAGGAAGGAAGTTATTGGCCTACCTTGGTCAGTCCTTCAAAATGGCCCAGCTGAATCCAGCCTTGTACCACCACGTGGGAGCAGAGAGAATCAGGATAGCGTCATCCCCAGAGCCACAGAAGGAAATGTGGACAGGGGCAACTGACTCTCTCAGTTGGCCAACAGACTCCAAGCCACATATCCTGCAGTCTGGCCTCTTTTAAAGATGGCAGTGGCCTCCTGTTCTATTTCAGTCCTCAAATGACGTATTGCATTGAGCAAATATGTTGCACAGGTTCTCATTAAATTGTTAAAGAGCAAAGATGTCAGTTTGAGGACTAAGGTGTGCCTAGCCTAAGACACTGTGTTTTCAGTAACCTCATATACATGTGAAAGCTGGACAGTGAATAAGGAAGACCATAGAAGAATTAATGCTTTTGAGTTATTGTGTTGGAGGAGAATATTGAAAGTGTCATGGACTGCCAAAAGAACCAACAGATTTGTATTGGAAGAAGTGCAGCCAGAGTGCTCCTTGGAGGCCAGGATGGCCAAACTTCGCCTTTCATACTTCAGACATATTGTCAGGAGGGAACAGTCGCTGGAGAAGGATATCATGTTTGGTAAAGTGGAGGGTCAGAGAAAAAGAGGAAGACCCCCAATGAGATAGATTGGTCAAGTGGCAGCATCAATGGACTCAACTGTGGCAACAATAATGAGGTTGGCCTAGGATTGGGCAGTGTTTCGTTCTGTTGTATATAGGGTCACTATGAGTCAGTACTGACTCGATGACACCTAATAACAACAGCAAGTTGTTCAGGAGGGGACTGTTGTGTCCTGGGAACCAACATGCTTCCCAAGTATTCTTTCTTCTATCATGGTCAAGGAGGCTGACTCTCTTTGTCTAAAGATTTCAGCAGATTTGTGTTTTCAAAGGTCCCTTTGGATCCTGATAAGAAAATTGACTGAGGGCAGCAGAGAGTAGCACAGTGATTCTCTCCCAAGGAAGTTGAAGGGCACATAGCCTGGGAGATAAGCTGTGCAATGGAATCTGCCAGAAAACTGGTAACCAGGAGAGAAACCAAGGCCTCTGCCTTTATCCAAGTCTCCATTCCAGGTTACTGCCCTGCCACACACCATCTTCACATCTTTCCTCAGTCCTTTTCACTCATGTTGACTTGAATTTTCTAAAACTTGTCCAATGTGTTACAGGGAGATGCTACAGAAGGAGATAAAGCACAGAAGCATGTAGTGCTCCAGTGGCATCACTAGGGCTAATATCCCCCAGTGCGGCAACTCAGGGTATCCCACTCCCCAGCACAGACGTTCTCCCATACTGGACTATATAGAATGCTTGCTGTTGTAATGTGCCATGGAGTCAGTTCCAACTCATAGCGACCCTGTACAGGGTTTCCGAGGCTGTAAATCTTAACGGGAGCAGAAAGCCTCATGTTTCTCCCGCGGAACAGCTGGTAGTTTCGAACTGCTAACCTTGAGGTTCACAACCCGATTCGTAACCACTATGCTACCAAAGCTCCTTATATAGAATGCTTAGTAACCTTTGTTAACAATTTTAACCACAGAAAATAATATGTGATAAACCCAAGTTTTAAATTGCTTAAATATAACATTTTTCAGATTATATGAATGTGCCGCTGAGTGGATTACAACTCATAGTAACCCTCTGCAGAGTTTCTGAAGAGCAGCCGGTGGGTTAGAACCACCAACCTTGTGGTTAAAAATCCAGTGCTGATCTATAATGCCACACCAGAAGTCTAATTATAGGAATAGCATCAGCAAAATTGTTTTGTAGAATCTTTCTACATTTGAATTACATTATTAGTAATTGAGTAGAAGACTTGAGTAGAAGCAAGTTTTCTCCTTTTCCTTTAATGACTTCTTCACTCTCAAAAAGTTACTGATGAAGGGTTACAAATACTACTTACCACAATATTGTAGTTAAAATACCAGAAAATTTGACTTTGTAGCTAAAACACCAGAAAATTAGACCATAAAAATGCCAGCATTAATGAAAACAATGGAGCATGTAGTCCAAACCACATGATAAAAAGCATCAATGTACTTGGGTAATAATGACAGTTCAGTTGTTGTCGTTTTAGTGCCGCCGAATCATTTCCGACTTACAATGACCCTATAAAGGGTTTCCAAGGAGCAGCAGGTGAGCTTGAACCGCCAACCTTGCGGTCCAAACCAAACTTGCAGTCCATCTCAGAAGGTTCAAAAACATGAATTGGCATTGGGTTTTAGCTTCATTGCTGTTATGTGCTGTTGAGTTGGTCTGGACTTATAGCCAACCTGTGCAGTGTTTCTGAAGAGCAGCTGATGGGTTTGCACTGCTGACCTTGTGGTTTGCAGTCCATTGCTGATCCTACGGTGCCACACCAGGAGCTGTGTAGGTATATTAATACATGTAAATTGGATAATTTAAAATGCTTTTGTTGTTAACGATCTAATGACAAGGATATTTTTGTAAAAAGTAATACATATCTCCTAAAATCAAACATCTTACACATGGTGATTTTGGTGTAACCCCTCTGACAGCGTCATCTGGTGTGGTCTGTATTCTCGTCCCCTTTATTGATTCCACTGTTGGTCACCAGCACACTGTCCAGCTGCAGCCAGCACCATGCCTGACCTCCAGACAGCAGAAAGCACATCCTTGGAGCTCAGCTTCACATAAGTTGGGCAGTGTACCTCCAACTCAGAACCAAAAGGCACACGTTGCTTTTGGGGTCTTCTGATCAGGACACCTGCACCTTATTGTTGTTGTTGTTGTTGTTAAGTGCCGTCGAGTCGGTTCCAACCCATAGCGACCTTGTACAGGGTTTCTGAGACTGTAAATCTTTACAGGAGCAGAATGCCTCATCTTCCTCCCGCGGAGCAGCTGGTAGTTAGTTTCTTAGCCTTGCTTTAAGTAATGTCACAAGACAAGGTACACACCAAAGTCAGGCAATCACTTTAAATGCCTACATTACAACTGTATGACACCTCAGGGCTTTCATTTCCTTTGTGCTTGCTTTTGTTTTTTGAATGGAAAGGGATGGAAAGCGGAAGAGGAAGATGGAAGAAGAAAGTTTCTAAGAAAGTGGATTAAAACAATAGTAAATGTCCCCAAATTAGCACACACACACACACACACACACATACATATATTACTTGTATATGAATTTTTATAGCATCCTTAAGATTCCTAGCCTTGGAAACACAGTATAGGGTCACTCTGATTTGGAACCAACTCGATGGCACCTAGGAACAACAACTGTGGAAGCAGGTCACCAGGTCATTTCTCCTGTGGAACAGCTGGTAGGGTCAATCTCAAACCCTTTGGTTAGCAGACAAATACTTTACCATTACACCAGGGTTTCTTTATCAGATTTATGGCTCCCAAATATTTTTTCCCAATCTACAGGTATGATAAATCTTTCAAAAGCTAATTTTTTTTTTTTTTTTTTAAAGCTGCCGGTCAGTAGACTCTGCTTCATAATTACCCTGTAGGACAGAATAGATCTGACCCACAGGGTTTCCAAGGCTGTGAAATGTATGAAAGTAGCCTGTCTCTCTTCTTCCTAGCTTGAAGTGGCTGGTGGGTTCAAACTGTTGACCTTTCAATTAGAAACCAAGCATTTAAGGCTGTGTCACTAGCACTCCTGAAACTTAATAGTTGCTATCATTGAAATTTTCAAAATATAAAATGTTTCACGTGTAAAAAGCTGAAAAGACAAATGTGTAGAGCTGTGTTACAACAACAAAGTGTAGCTGCTGTAAAGTCTGCTTATGTACAAGCAAACATCTCAGGGGACTGGGTTTCTTCGTTTGGAGGTTTAGCTTCATGATTTCATGGGATCTCACAGTTAATTGGCCTAATAATGTGTTTAGTGCTCCTGTTCTACCTGTCAGTTTTTTTGTTTACTACCTGGGGTCTTAAAAGCTTGTAAATAGTCATATAATGTGCAACAGTTGTTTACCTGGAGCAATAGAGGAAGAATTTGTTTTAGGGCTAGGAGGAGGAAATGGAATGTGTGGTGAATTGCTGCCTTGCATGAGCCAGAACTGGATGGTGCCTGGCTGAGACTACTGATCAGGGATTCTACTGAAATATCCTGACCAAATGGAAGAAAATGAAGAATAGGATTTCAAATGCTCATGGAATCTAAACTTTCTGGAGCTGAGGAGACTAGATGGACCACTGAAAGTGTTGCCCTGAAATGATCTTTAAACCATATACCAAAACTATCTATCCTCTGAAGTCTTCTTGAAACCAAACAATAATGTAACTTCACTAGTTAGGAATGAATGTCTGCCTTGAGCATCGTCCTCTCTTCAGAACTATCTCTAGGGGATCAGATTTACAACAGCAACTCAAAAGGTTGGATAGGAAGCTCTGGGGGTAGTGACGTACCTTAATGGGAGGAATGGTTTTAAGGAGGAAGATTAGAATGGTTGTAAAACTTGAGGAATGCAGTCAGTATCACTGACATGTACAACAAGTAGAAATTGCTGAATTACTGTGCATTCTTCTGTGCTAATATGGTGCCGTCTAGTCGGTTCCAATTCATAGAGATCCTATGCACAACAGACCAAAACACGGGCCAGACCTGTGTTTTTCTTACAATTATTGTTATATTTGAGCCCACCTTAGCTGTCACTGCATCAATCCATTTGTGTATACTCAACAACAAATAAAATAACTTTTAAAAAATAAGATGAAGTAGCTCAAACCATGGAAAAGAAGAGACCACTGTAGTCACATTTACCTGTCATTCCAAAGGAAGCTTCTTTATCATTGTGCTTCATTTAATTCAGTTGTATCATTCAGACTTAAAACATTATTCATAGACCTGAACCCACCCATTCCCTCTATTTGCCTCCCCAAAGCTTCTCTGTGACCTTTAGTGCGGTGTGTCTGTTCTTTCTATTCCTGCTGCTACAACCCTTGCCTGCTGCTCCCTTCCAGTATGACCACAAACCGCACAGAACACCGCTGTTTGTTTTTTTTCAAATTCCATTATCTGCATTCTCTGGAGTGCATCCTTTTTAATTCCCCACACAATTTTCAGGACTAGCTCATGTTGATCCAAGTAGAGCTCCTTCATTCCTTCACTCCTGGGAGAACATTCCGTTCTGTGAACTAAGTCTCAGGTTAACAATCCAGCGCAGCACGGGTGACCATTTAGGAGATCTCCTTTGTCACACTCTTTTGGATAGCAGGTCTCCCACACCTGTGTGCCATTTCTCTGAGGTGGGTAAAGGTGACGATGGTCCTGTGGGGAGACAGGATACACCTGTTTCTCTTTGCACTCATTTCAATTTGTACAGCAATATGAGAGTGGCACAGTCTCCCTATGCCTTGGGTTTTGTTGGGTGTCCCTGAATGGATGTGAGGTTCTTGTTGTTGTTATTAAGTGCTGTCGAGTCAATTTTGACTCATAGCGACCCTGTATAGGGTTTCCAAGGAGCAGCTGGTGAGCTTGAACCACCAGCCTTGCAGTTCAAACAGTCTGGCTCATTAGCATATCATTATTGTCTGGAGATGTCCCTGTCACTAGTCCGTGGGAATATTGAATTTGAGTATTTTTGCATCTGTGGATGGAATTTTGGGGAATGACCTGTTCTTATCTCCTGACCTATTTTAACCTTAAGTAGTTTGATTGCCATAATTTCCCTGGATTCTGCATAGAAACTCTTTATACCCTTTACGGATATCTTGTCATGTCTATTTCCTGTCCTCAAAAAGTGTTTACTTTTAACTTATTGAAATGTATCATTTTTTTCTTTCTAAATACCCTGAGGTTAAAATAAAAAAAACACAACAAAAAGACACAAAACAAAACAAACACTTAAAACCCTACTCTTCCCTTGCTCTTGACAAACTCAGGTATGTCCCAGCATGTGGGGAAATTAGAGAAGGAAAGAAAAGTGATGTACTGAGGTGTTTGGAGGAGCTGTTTCTGGTATACAAGCAGAACTAAGGATTGACAAATGCTCTATAGATAGTCCCACTTGTTTGACAAAAGAAGAGCGGAAAGAGTGAATTCTGGAGAGGAGGATGAGAGTTCTGTCTTCTCTTACAGTGTTTTCCCATGAGTCCATCAGTTCATGGGCCATTCTTCCCCTGTGGCTCCCTGGGCATCTTGGAACCCTGCGTTCTCCAAGCTTTCTCTGACGTGCCCAGCACAGCACACGGACTATCTCCACCACGCATGTGCCCTACTCAGGAGCTTAAAGCTATGAAAAGGATGTGCGGAGGAGTTGCAGAAAGGGGCGATAGGGGTTTCAGGATCGAAGTTCTTTCAAAGACGGTCTTGCAGCAACGCTTTAAAAACATCCTGGTCTTTCCATTTGTTCAGAACGGCTACAGAAAAGACAAACCGCTTCTCCTCCGACAAGGGGGTGTCTGTGTGCGTGTGTGCCTTTGGATGACTACGATCAAGGGATCAAGGAAGGAGCGAGAGGATGTCTGTGGCTGTTCCTGTCCGTGTGTGTAACGGCTACCTAGCTAAGGAGTTGAAAACAGTTCACCTTTCAAAAAGTGCCTGGTGAAGCGTTTAGGTCTCCGATGCTATGGACACCGGTCTCCTTTACCTCTCTGTATTCTAGTTACTTTGGCTTGTCCATTTCCCTACCTTGTCCCCTTGCAGTCCTCTCGCCAGCATCCCAAGCGGAGCACGACCCCAATTAGGGTCCCAGCCCTCCCGTGGCCGGGCTAGTCTAGGGGGACTAGCACTTCAGGGAGGCGAGGACCCGGCACAAGGAAGAAAGAAAAGCAGGGCAAAGGAATCCGGGAAGCCAGAAAGGGGGATACAAGGGCAGAGACTGCACCAGGAAGATGTCCAAAGATGGAGAGATGCGCCTACTCTGAACTCAGCGCCAAGAAAACTTCAGGAAGCACTTTAGAGGTCTCTCAAGAGGTCTGAGGAGATTTGCTTCACTTATATGAAACCTGTAGGGACAATCCGCAATGAAGAGTTCTCGCTGTGACCACAAGCTAAAGACTACGACAATTAAATGAGGAAGAAATGGGGCTCTGAATGGGAGCGTCCTAGAAGGTTTAAGAGTGTGCCTTCGGTCCTGCAATACAAGTGGCCTGGGGGCAAAGGGAGGTCGTCCCCAGAGCCCCGAGTGGGGGGTCAGTTTCGAGTGTCCCCTGAGATACCGCAGGCTTCCCGGGCGGGTAGGGACACCCCCAGGAAGGCTCTTCTCCACTTCTCAGGGAAGGGACAATTGGCATCAGCCCTCCGCTTTCTACCGCCGCTCTTCCGCAGGCATCTTCCCAGAAAGTGGTTCTGTGGCCCCAAACCCGTCTGGGCACCTGTGGTCTGAAAATTCTGTCTGAATCAAACGTGTTCATAGAAACCTGAGAACAGGAAATGCCACCTGCAAGAGATTCATATTTCGTTACGACTTAGATTTTGTACAGTTTGTAACGATGCTTTATTTTATTTTTTTTTAAGAAAGAAATCACGATGTCCAACTTTTCGTCTCTCTTTTTTCCCTCTTCCTTGTGGTCCAACTACACACACAAACACACACACACACACACACACACACACACACCTAGGACTCCTGGCCCAAAAGGTTCATTTATTATGAACACAACAGGAATGAGAATTGATACAATGAATCTATTTACATTTTAAAGATTACCTTATTAAACGGGATCTGTAAGATTTGTATATGTAATCATCGACATCGCCAAAGGAAAAACAAAATTACAACCTCTTTATCCACCAAACTCTTTGAAAATCTCCACAGCGGCTCAAGGTTATGAGACATACGAAATCAGAAAACAGTTATGAAGAGGAGGTTTACATTTTACTGAAATGCCCTCATATTGTTTTAATTTCACCTCAAATTAAACTGACATTAAAAGGGGCAAGTCACACCAGGTACTACGGCTTCCGCTTCACCACTATGGCTTGGGACCAAGGCCGGGACCACCGCTACTAAGAAGTAGACCTGCAGACGCGGGCCACAGCGCCCCCTCGCCGCTCGCCCGCACGACTTCGGTCCTCTGTCGCGCCCTTGCAGGCCTCAGACATGCAGAACTCCAGGGCATGGCCATGTCTAGCAAGCGTCTAGGTGGTCTTTACAGCCAACCTGGCTCTGGAGACGACCCAAGTCCGAGTCTGTGACATTTCTCAGCTCTTGGCCGTGCAGGAAATCCCAATTCGTTAAAGCGAGCACTTTAACACAGACTTGTTCTAAGGGCATGAACCACTGTTTGGACAGAAATGCATATAGGACAGTGATAACTCCCTTTTTTTGAGAGGGGTCCACCGCGAACCTGAATGCCTGGGCGATTGTTGGAACTCACGGGGCGCTTCTAAAGCAATTGCTAATTCGTTTTTCCTTGCCTGCGTATCCATTCTCTTCTGTTCCGAATCAGACGGTAACTGCGGATAATCAAAAGCAAAGTGTCTGACCCTACACAGGCAATCCCAGATGCCTTAACTCCCAGCCCTCCTTGCCCCTGAACACAGGAAGACCGGCTATGGGCTGCGACGCCATCGTCTGCTCGCTCTCGCTGCGTGGGCTGCTGCTCTCCGCCAGGTGGACGGGGGTCCCAGTTCGCAGCAAACCCAGGCCACAGTGCACGGAGTCAGTGCTGAGAGCCGGGCTCCACACTCGCAGCGTCGGCTTTCCCAACTGATTTCTTTAACAAGAGAGAGTCAACTTTAATCGAAGGAAAGGAAAAGTGTGTTGGGTTTTTTTTTTTTTTTTCTTCTTAAATCTTTAAAGTGAAATGGAGTTTATATATTTCAGTAACAATGCAGAGCACAAGTTTTAATGTTCCTGAGTAGGCGTTTTAATTTGCTAGTCACCACCAATAAAAACAGCATGTAGCACGATTCTACTGTTTAATAGTGCAAGGTAGACGGTTTTATTAGTAACAGGAAGCAGTATGGAAAATTTAGATTTCGGTGGAGTATAATTGTTGGGGGAGGGAGGCTGCAAACGCTGAGGGAAGAGACCGTTTTCAAAACCAGCAGCACTGAAGTGAAAAAAAGGTTTCGGGCAGTGCTTCTTGGGATTGCCCTGGACAACTAGGGACCTCCAAAGCCACACGGACTCGTCTGATTACATATTTAATTGATGTCAAAATCCAGTATGTCCAGAGCATACGTTCTACTCCAAATGGAGGATGTTTCGGTCAGAACTGTTTTCTCTTCTCCGGGCTGGCAACGGGGTCCTAGGGGTGGGCGGGGACAAGGCTCCTATGCAAATGAACAACAGCGGAGTCGCTCTTTAGATATGGTAATACCCGAGGCTATTCATCCCTGGTGACAAAAATTACACCCTCCTTTTTAAAAAAAAACTAAAATTATTCCGATTGGAAACAACCCCGGAATGCTGCCATCTGATGTGTCGCTGTATCTGTTTACTATCCAACGTGCCCATCTCTTTTAGGAGCTTCATCCTGGCCGGATTTCTTACAAGGGACCAAACAAACATTGGATTCTGGCCACGGTGGATCCGGAAGTGCTGCGTCCTTCTTTCTTTCCTCTCTCCTTCTTTTCTTTCTTTTTAACTCTGCAACAGTTGATAGAAAACATCTTCCCAGAATGGGACCGAAACATTTGTTGGAAAGCCTTTCTAACTGAGGCTTTGAGCGCCAGAGAGCTTGTTGGGGAGTGGCCGGGATGCCAGTGGGGTTGAGGAGGGAGTGGTGTGAGTAGGGGTGTCTACCTGTTGGGGGATGGTGTGTGTCTGTATTGTACAAGGGGGGGAGCGGGGAGTAATTTATGGTGTAGAGGATGGTGTTGTGTGATAAGAGGGGGCAGTGAGGGCCGGGGTGGGAGGCATGATGGGGGCCAGTGATTAGGGAATGGGGAGCGCTATTATAGCGTGCCTGAATCTCACCTGCCTAGGACATCAGACCCACTGGCCCAGAGGATAGGCCCTTTGCAAGCACAACGTTGCCGTTTGCAACTGGTCCATCAAACCTAGGGAAGGGCGAGCGCCTTCTGCTTTCGTGCCCTGACCCCGTACATAGGCCTCAACCCCAGCTTGGAGGTTGGCGTCTGGACGATTTCGAAACGAATGCGTAATCTGAAGCCATTCCCTAAATTGACGGTGCTGTGTGTGACAGAGATAGCACCCTGCCAGTTCCCCAGCCTTGCCTACGCGCGGTGCGGCTCCCCTTCCCGGGGCGCCACCACCATAGTCTCCCAGGACTAGGGACGCACTGTCGAGCCCCACCTCATCCCGTGGGTCCCACCCTGCCCCCAAACACCCAACACTCCAAGGACAACTGACCGCTTCAGCATGTACATCAGAAACCTTCTGCCTGACCCCGGATTGGAAGAAAGTGATAGAGGATTTTGGGGGCCGGGATCCCAAAGCCGGCTGCTAAGTCCGGTCCTAGATAGATGCCTTCAGAACTCTGTTACCTGAGCTACCTGCTCGCTGCCTTCCTGTTCCTTCGAGTGGTGGCAGCGAGGATTCACGTCGTGACGGGGCGATCACTCCAGTAATAGTCAAATTTCCGAACGTGTTGTGAACAGGAATCCAAAAAAAGGAATCACATCATGGAAATTATATAAAACACTAACACTTCGGGAGGGCATCGTCCTCGAGGAAGCACGGATGGCACGTGAGAAGCAGCTTTCAACAGCGGAGTATCCCACCCCCCCACTCCCGAAGGATTCGGGGTCTCCACTGTACACTCAGGACAGAAGCCTCACCTCAGGGCCCTCCACACAGTCCACCGGGAAGGCGCCCAGGATCCAGGGCCCGCGGGGACACGATGGGCGACGTGGGACGCCTGGCCAGGCGACTGGACTCGCAGCCGTGCGGGGAGCTTCTGGGCCGCGAGGTGGAGCAGACCCAGGAAGGTGGAAGCGAAAGCCACTTACGCCACCCTAAGGTGGCCCGGGCCTTGCCACCGATCTGCTCCCCTTCTCCTGCAGCTCCCGATCGGGCTCTGGGACAGGGGTTGGTCTCTTCGGGGCGGAAAGGGGAGCATCTCCCGACTCCTCGGTGGGACCCACACGGTCCCGACTGCTGAGGCCTTTCCCGCGTCGTTGCGGGGCAGTGTTAGGGGTGGGGTGGCCAAAGAGTGGAGGGCAACTTGGGAGCCTGAGGCGCACTGCGCCTGGTGGGAGGTGGTTCGGGGGGGAGGGGGGAAGAGGTAGGAGTAGGTAGGGAATGAGTGGGAATGCGCCCTGAGCCCACAACACGGCCAGGCCTGGCCACCGGACCGTGGCAGTGGGCTGGGGCTGGGCAAAAGGCGGCTGCGCCACAAAAGCCCAGCTTCCCTCCCCGCTGCCTGCCGCCCCTCCCCCGCCGGCGTCCCCGCCCCTCCCCCGGCCGCGGCCCGGCGGCGGGAGCGGGCGGAGCAGGGAGGGGGCGGGCGCCCGAATATGCAGATGAGCGCGTGACGGACAGCTCGGTGTTCCAATGTCCCTCGGAAACTCGAGCGCTCCTTCCTCAACTCTTCACTCCCGACTCCGCACTCCCCCAAACCCCGACCGCCGGCCTGGCGCGCGGCTGCGCCCACCGGCTCCGCGCCGCCGCTGCCACTCCGCAGCCCAGCGCCCCGGCTGGTTGTGGATGGAGGGCGCCGCGCGCCCTACCCGCCGCTCGCCGTGACGCGGGCCCCGTGCCCCGCGCCCACCATGTCCTACCCGCAGGGCTACCTGTACCAGGCGCCCGGCTCGCTGGCGCTCTACTCGTGCCCGGCGTACGGCGCATCGGCGCTGGCGGCGCCGCGCAGCGAGGAGTTGGCTCGCTCGGCGTCGGGCTCGGCCTTCAGTCCTTATCCGGGCTCGGCGGCCTTCACGGCTCAGGCGGCCACCGGCTTCGGCAGCCCGCTTCAGTACTCCGTGGATGCGGCGGCGGCGGCCGCCGGCTTCCCGTCCTATATGGTAACCGTGCGGCGCGGGCCCGGCGGGCGGGCGGGAGCGGGCGCGGGACGAGGGCTGGAGGAGGGCCGCAGGGGAATCTCAAGGCGGCCGGGACGATCGGATCCCGGGCGGGGGACTCGCACCAAGGCTCCGGGCTCTGGTACAGTTTCTTGTTGAGCCTGGAAAAGTATCTTTTGGCCGAGGTTGGGGGCAGTCGGGAGTTGCCTCGTTGTTCGCCCACTGCAGCGGAACGAAGGGTCCGAGGCTAAGCTTCTGAGCAGCTCTGGATTTAAGGCGGTGATGGGCCGCTGGCATTTACTTCTGAGCTTGGGGTGGAGGGTGTGTAGTCTCATGGCGGGAACCAAACGTCCGGCGGCGCCGCAGGGGCCAGTGGAGTTCCGTGTCCCGGCCGAGCATTCCTGGCCCTCAGCCCTCATGGCTCTGGCGGGCCTTGATTTTGAGAAAAGTGTCACCCTCTTAGTGCACCACGGCTCGGTCCACCCGGAGAGCAGCTCTTGCCCCTGTCCCGGGGTCGGCCGGTGCGCTTCGCTGGTCGGTGGCTGGGACAGGCGGAGGCGGAACGCGCTTCGGGCGACCGAGGCCATTATGGGGGATTGGGGTGTAGCTGCTGCCAGGCTTCGGTGGAATTCTGGGCCAGCAGCGGGAGAAGAGCCTGGGGCTTTGGAGAATTCAGCGAGTGTCTTGAATGTAAACGTTAAAGGCTGATTTAAAAAGCCAATTGCTGCGTTTTTGAAGAATGGAAATAGTAGTAACTGGCTTCTGAGTTGCAAATTGGATTTGCGGAGTTTGCGAACAGTGGATCATAGCGCTGGGGGCTCAGGGATTTTTTTTTTTTTTTGCCTTTTAAAGCACGTAAGGGCGCATGGCGGAGGGGAGACAACAGCAATTGAAGGATTGGGAGACAATCAGATATGAAGTAAACTACCTGTAGGCGGGTTCGCGCGCGTGTGTTTGCGTCCGCGCGACTCAGGGTCAATTAGGGGAAAGATAGGCCACTTTCTGAAAGTGAAGCCCTTAAAATATTCAAGAATAAAACTGGGGCACTTTTCGATTCAACTGCTGGCACCAAATTACCAGCTGTTTTTGTTTGTTCTCTTTGACTATGGGAAGCGCTGCCCAGGGTGGGAGACCCGCCATGAGAAAGAAGGCAGTGGGCTGGCGAGGGGTCGCCTCTGGGTACCGCCTGGTGAGTCACTAAGCGCCCCACTCACCAAGTTCTTGTCGATTGCAGGGCGCGCCCTACGATGCACACACGACCGGGATGACGGGCGCCATCAGCTACCACCCTTATGGCAGCGCGGCCTACCCATACCAGCTCAATGACCCGGCGTACCGCAAGAACGCCACGCGGGACGCCACAGCTACGCTCAAGGCCTGGCTGAACGAACATCGCAAGAACCCCTACCCCACCAAGGGCGAGAAGATCATGCTGGCCATCATCACCAAGATGACCCTCACGCAGGTCTCCACTTGGTTCGCCAACGCGCGCCGGCGCCTCAAGAAGGAGAACAAGATGACTTGGGCCCCAAGGAACAAAAGCGAGGACGAGGACGAGGATGAGGGCGATGCGGCCCGGAGTAAGGAGGAAAGTGCTCACAAGGCGCAGGAAGGCACCGAGACCTCGGCAGAGGACGAAGGTGAGTGAGGCACCCCGGAGCCTTCTTTCCTGGCGGGCGCAGTGTTGAGGTCCTTGTGGGTGCTTTGCGTCCCACACTCAGGCCCGGACTGGGGGACGTTCTGAGGGATGCTTTCCGAGGAGGTGATATTTACCCCAGATTCATAGCTGGGGTTGGGGCGCAGTCAGGGATCCTGCTGGGTGGAGGGGTTCCCGGTGTCAGCGCTGTCCCCCATTGTCACCTATCTTGCCCGTGGCCCCGCAGGGATCAGCCTGCACGTGGACTCGCTCACGGATCACTCTTGTTCCGCCGAGTCGGACGGGGAGAAGTTGCCATGCCGAGCTGGGGACCCCCTGTGCGAATCGGGCTCGGAGTGCAAGGACAAGTATGACGACCTAGAGGACGAAGAGGATGACGACGAGGAGGCCGAGCAGGACCTGGCGCCACCCAAGCCCGTGACCTCGTCGCCACTGACCGGCGTGGAGGCGCCGCTGCTGAGCCCCCAGCAGGAAGCCGCGCCCCGAGCTGGCGGCAAGGCGACCCTTGGCAGCCGGACGTCGCCGGGCGCGCAGCCGCCCGCCAACAAGCCCAAGCTGTGGTCGCTGGCCGAGATCGCCACGTCGGACCTAAAGCAGCCGAGCCTGGGGCCGAGTTGCGGGCCACCCGGGTTGCCCGCGGCCGCGGCACCCGCTTCCTCCGGGGCGCCGCCGGGCGGCTCCCCGTACTCGGCCTCGCCGCTGCTCGGCCGACACCTCTACTACACATCGCCGTTCTATGGTAACTACACAAACTACGGGAACTTGAACGCGGCGCTGCAGGGCCCGGGCCTCCTGCGCTACAACTCGGCGGCCGTGGCCCCTGGAGAAACGCTGCATGTTGCCCCCAAGGCGGGCAGCGATGCGGGCAAGGCGGGCGCACACCCTCTGGACGCCCACTACCGGCCTCCGGGCGGCGGCTATGAGCCCAAGAAAGGTAGGCAGTCAGAGCCCCGCGGGGTCTTTCGGGAAGGCCAGCTGAATAGTTAGTTAGCACCCCTGAGAACCTGGGCGGGCGGGCAGCGTTAATCGTGCAAAGGCACCCGTGTCCCTTCAAGGAGCAAAAGAAAGAACATTTCTGTCCTTTTGAGCTCGGATTGTGGGGAATGGGGAGGGAGGGGGCAAAGGCCAAAAGAGAGGAGAGGAGATGATTCTGGCCTCATTCTGGGTGGAAAGCCATTATTCCTTGCTTTTTATTTCACTTATTAGCACTGTGTTTATTACCCTATGATGATCACCAGGAGAAGTTTCGTTTTAGCCAACTGTAAATTGCCACAAGACGCAAATTACACTTTGCAACCAAGCCATGCTGGTTAAGTTAAAGGTGATCAGGTTTTGTTGGTCAAATAGAATCACAGCCGAGTTCTCTAAGTTTCCTTTGACTGAAAAGAAACAACATCCTCGGTATTACCAGAGAGCTTACTTATTCCACCTAGTAAATATCAACCTTTTGGTTTTCTCCGCTCTTTCCCATTCAGCTTCTGTTGTGTAAAAGTCAGGTTTCAGCTGAGGATACCCAAAAAGGGAGTCTAAGGGGAAAAGAAAACGAGGAATAATGAAATTACCCTAATCAGTCCTTAGAGAAAGTCCAGGATCACAGATTGTCTGTCTGGGCCAGGAGAGGGTGTGCGGGCTGGAGTGTGTGGTGGCTTGGAGGCAGCTGGCTCTGGTGGGTTTTGACTAACTGCACCCCCACTCCCCTGACAGATGCCAGCGAAGGCTGCACGGTTGGCGGGGGTGTCCAGCCCTACCTATAGAAGGCCGGTGCGTAGCAGTGCAAGTAAGTGGGCACTTGTCGGTAACTGTCAGGAGCAATTAAGCTGTAAACTTGCTTACTGTGTATTTCCCGCTTTGGGTCATGGGTTTGGAGGACAGAGCTTTGCAATCTTCTCCACTCTTGTTTTCCTTTAAGGAGGAGAGTACCCACTCTATTGTACAGACTCTCTTCAGTACTTGTTTGAAGTCTATTCCTTAATTGAAATATATCACTTCACTACTGTTGTTCCCTCTTTGACCAAAAAGCAAAAAAACAACAACAAAAAGATGATTCAAACCTAGGCATTTGTATGCAAGGGTGCTTGCTAGCCTGAAGGTCAGCAATTCAAAACGACCAGCCTTTCTGCAGGAGAAAGATGAGGCTTTCTGCCCCTATAAAGATTTACAGCCTCAGAAACCCTATACAGGGTCGCTGTGAGTCAGAACGGACTCCACGACACATAACCACCAACCACCACCAAATACATAATAGTCATGTTATGATGAGCTCCTGCTAGTGATACTCCGGTATCCATCTAGACCCTTATTAATAATGGCTGCAGAATAAGAATTGGGGGCGGGGGGCACCAAGAAGGCTTTTCTTTGATCAGGCCCAACTCTGTAGGTCCTGATGAACTAGATGGGACAGTGAGGTTCTCCTGGCTCATAGCAGTTTCCTCCAAATGACTGTTAATTTACAAGAAGGCAAAATTACTAACCACAGATCTTGAAGATGGGGAAGAAATGGGACCATTTTAGATCAACTTTTTTCTTTTTAAAAATAATGCGATGGTGTTGATTTGGAACTGAAGGAATTAGATGATTTGGTTTTTTTCCTTGGTCCACAGGTAGGTGTCACAATTTCATTGAAAAACAAAAACAAAAAAGAAAACAAACCAACAATAACAAAAACACAAGATAATAATAATAATTAAAAAAATAGTGTTGGGAAGCCTGGTTCCCAAGCTAATATATATTCAGATAGAAAACCCAGATCTCTAAACCCAGATCGCATCTGGTCTCCTGCCACTTGTAATGGAGAAGACTCCATCCACAGAACACCACCACGCCACAGGCGCTAAGACTAGACTGGACTGTTTGGGGGCATATGTGAATTTGTTGGCATAGTATAGCTTCTCCAATGTATGTGTGACTTTTGCAAACAATCTGTTTTTTTTCCCTCAGGATATCTTGAATTGATCACTTCATTGCCACGGTATATATATATATATATATATATATATATATATATATATATATATATTCTATAGGTGTGATAGGATTGATTGTAAAATTTATTTGTAAAAGCTGTACACAGTAGAAATCATAAAATGTGATTGAAGAACTTGAGTACTTAAGAAGTGGAAACAAATTTGATATTTATTTTTATAATGATATAAACCTTCTAGTAATTTATGCAAGTTGTATTGCAATGGAATCTAAACTGTTTTTGTAAATAAATTCTGCCTGGTTTTTATTTGAACATTGCTGGTTATACAATCTTTGTTGGTTGTTTAACAAGAATTCTTTACTAATTTATATCTTAAATTGTAAATAAAAACAGACTAGTCTACAACAACTGGCGTTTGGGGCTCATTTTTCCTGGCAGAGTGATTTGGGTAGGGAGCCCTCATTCTTGTCTCCTGGGTGGAGTGATTGTGACTTCAGGCCCTTTTATAAAAATATGTAAAATCATCACTCCCTTCTCCCTCTCATAAACAAAAAGGCAGTGGATGAGTAAAGTAGTGTAGGGAGATGCCTAAAGTTCTAGATATTTTAAATATGAATGTGTTGCAAGAAAATGAAGTCTGTGTACTCTGAGTCTGCAAAATGACTTATTAGTGTAAATTAAAACTTTGACATAATCAAATGATCTGACCCATCCAGGCCTTAGACTAGGATCCATTTTATATTTGTATATGATGCTGGCTTATTAAAGCACCCTGCTAGACACAACTGGAAGAATTATGAAGACATAGAGAAAGCCCACTTACATCCCTCACAATAAATTTCTGATGGGAATTATTGCTTTGTTTTAAAAGCATGAAGTATCCAATTTGACAAGGATTATTTAAATACACTGAATACTTTCTCAATATACCTTTTCATATAGTATGCATTATACCCAGGGTGAAAATCTTGAGGGAAGAAATGTGTTTTCTCCTCAGTGGCTCTTTCTGTAGCCCTGGGGAAAAAGAAAAGTTTAAATACCCTTAGATTATTTCTACTTTATTGTGTTACTCACTCCCTAATTATAGGACGAGTTGGAAAAATTGTAGTCAAGTAACACATTCCCTTTGATTGGAATCGTAAAAGCAGCAATCCTGTCACTTTAATTTTCAGCAACATTATATGGATATCCATATAATATAATTTCAGGAAAGAAACGCACACTCATTTATTTCCTCTGCAAAGATAAATTGAGTGAATATAACTTACGGTTATAAAACAAGAATAATAGCTTCTTAGATTGCCCTTTAATCAATCATACACTTATTTTTCAAGAGGTTCATCTATTTTATTCCATGATTAATAATGTTGCAGCATGAGCGCATTATTGGATCCCAGCGGGGGAGATCCAGGATGCTTTTAGCTGCTTTGGAATGGTCAGTTGGGGTTCATTATGGGCTGATATTGAACAATTTATAAAATCTTGTCTAAACATCTGCCAGCTCCGATAGGCTGATGTATCTGAGGATGGGAAATTGCTGGACCAGTTGATATTGACAAACGGATCTCTCTCCGGTGGCTTTTTGTGCTGCAGAAATTAGTGGCCTCTTGCTGGGGTCTTGTTATAAAGGGTATTTGAAAGTAATCTTAGAGACTTGAAGCAAGGCTGGGCGAGTGTTAACTGGACACCGAGCACTGCCCGTGGGGAGGGGAAGTTGCAGTTTCTTTGTGCAGGATCCTGGGGAAAATCAAGATTGTAGATTTTCTCTGACTTTTTAGACATTTTGTTGGGTTTGAATCCATTAGCATTTGGCGATCAGGCATCAAAATCCTCGGGGTGGACACAGACATATTTTTCTCTCTCTCATCCCTGCCTCCCTTAGTAATCGAAATGGAAGTTCAGGGCTCTGAGTGAGCTGTTGAGGGGGTGAGCTTTTTTGAGGGGTGGGGTGGGGTGGAGACAGTGTATCTGTGGCAGTGTGTCTGAAAAAAACCAATGTGAGATTCAGGATTAGAAGTCTGCCCTTCAGCTTCTTTGCTTGTTTGTGTTTTAGTTATAAAATCTTCATAGACGCTACCATCCCACCTCCATACGCACTGAAATGTAACCAGAAATGCTTCAAGTATTTGACTTTTAATAATATTAGTCATATTTCAGGAGTCAGCTGAGGATAGCCAGGTCTTTTATCTGTAATGTTACAACCTACATATTTTGAAGACTTTTGTGAAAGCATGCGTGTTAACACTATTTAACAAATAAAAGAAACTATAAGACTATAGATGTTAATCATGATACACTTAAGACAATATAATAACTCTTGCAGTGTGGGATAATAAACCCCCCGGACAAAAATGGACCTTTGCTTATATATTCAGAAATTGAAGCCCTTTGGAAGAGGGAAGATTGTTTTACCTGGACATGTGATCCCTGTTCCCTTGCCCTACACACACACACACACACACACACACACACACACACACACACACAGCAGACCCTGGGTCTCTGGGACAATGTGTACATTTCAATTGGCGAAACCCTGAGCAGCTCAGGAGATTAACCCAGGCGAACACATCTTCTTTGATGTTTCTGGGCCCCACAGATTATCACAGATTTCCATAACTACACCCCCCACCCCCCCACCCCCACACCTCTTGACTTGAAATTCTTTGTGGAGAGCTTGATTTTTAAATATAAACTAAGCATCTAAAACCTGTTGGTGTTTAGTGTGATCTTTTTAGAGAAGAGTTTTTCTCTGCCCCAGACAGATTCGAAAAACATGAGGGAGGCAGGAAAGAGCCCGAGAAAGAGAGAGGGAAACACCAGCCTTCTTTGGGGAGGGAAGTTAAAGGGTCCGAAGGGATTTTTGTTTTTGCTTTATGTTGAATTAACCAACATTAGGCAGGACTCTGGTTGTAGGGGTGCCGGGGGAATTAGGGCAAGGCGCCTGGTGGTGAGCTGGGCAGCACTCGGGCGCATTTCACTAGTCTGGTCTTAGGCCTCCAGCGTTCTCCTCTCTCAGTGCTCGGCCAGGACAGGCCCAGAGCCCTGGGCAGCCCGGAGGGTTTGGGGAGAGCTGATTTTTCCGTGGTTTAATCACAGGTGGGTCCCCGGGGGATCGACGCTGCCGGAGAGCCCCGGGAGCGCTGGCCCACTGGCTGGTCTACTCTGCCTCCCGCGCCCGTCAAATGTCAACATTTGCTCCCAATAAAAGAGTTATTGTTTCTGCAAAGCTGCTCAGCAACTGCTGTTGAAACTTGAAAAGAACTTCATCTACCTTTGTCAGGCAGGCGGCAGGAGGGGCAAGGAGAGAGGGAGAGGCAGTAGCTGGGGAGCCTGGCCGCCCAGAGTGGTCGCTCTCTCTTTCTGGGGTGCTTGCTGAGCAGACAGTGGCAGACTCAGGGTGCTCTGAACAGCTGCGGAGAAAACACAAGAAGAGATCGCCGTGTTTTCCAAATTGTGTTAGGTTTAGGTTCATTGAAAATTGTATCAAGGTATTTCTTCAAGAAGCTAAAGAAAAGTGGATTTTTATTATTGTTTTAATTATTTTCGTTTTTGAATGTTAGGGAAGAAATGTACTCGAACGTCACTGTTTTTTAGAGCTGAACTCAGAAGACATTACTATAGGGGGAAATTACCTCAAGCCAATTTATCTGCTCAGTCAGAAGCAACCCTTTCAGTTTTCCATAATATGCTGATTGATTAGAACCCCCTTCCAATAACAGCATGTAGTAATGATCCATCACCTACTTGTCTTTAATTATTCTGTACTTTGAACATCTTAAGGATATTTTTTGCCCCAAATTAAAGACGTACCCTAAAATCCTTTTTTTTTCTTTTTTCAAAAATAACATTTCAAAATCTTTCAAACATGAGTTAATCCAAAGAAATGATCCTGAGAAGAAGAAACAGTTCAAGATGTGGGGATATTATGACTAACAATCATTTTAATTTCTACAAGTTAGAAAAGAGACATGTCCCTTTGATGAATTTTCAAACCTCCTGTGAGTGACAAATCCCTACAGATATTCTAAAGGCTTATTATAAGGAGAAGCAATCTATGACAATACAATTTGCCAGTTGCTGAAAATTACTTTCTATTGGCCATAGTGAGAGAGATCACTCACTCTCTACTCCCTCTTTGCTTCAACTGGAACTCTTTGGAGATGGCCTGAACCTCAAGCCTCTGGTGGGCAAGAAAGACAGCCCTTCTGAGCCATTTTAAGTGAACACACAACATTTTCATTCTTTCTTTTCCCTCTTTACTTGTGTCCCTGCAAAGTGAGGGAAAGAGGCTAAACTAATCTGGCTGAAGGTGGCAGTGTCACGTCCTCCCTGTTTAAACCAGAAAACAGGGAGGGCAGAATGTTCTTCATCTTTCTAAGAACCATAAAAATTGCAGACATTGTTTAGGAGGATGATACTTGCAAAGTAATAAAAAAAAAAAAAAATGAGTTACGAAATTACCGTCCTCTGTTCTGTTGCAATCCCAGGTAAAAAGAAAGGAAACTTCTCAGTTTGTTAAAATCTGGTGCCAACATAATAAGGAAACGTCTTTTGTTTTTGTTTTTTTTTTTAATTAAAAAAGTTGTTGCAATGCTACTTTGTTCTATATGGGACTAAAAAGAAATGCCATCTAATATTAGAAACAAGCTGCTGTTGTGAGGTTTGGGGCTGCTTCCCCAATGAGAACAAAGTTGATCTTCATAGGAAATGCCTAGAAAGAAGAAACAAAATTCAACACAGCCCAAGTACTCCAGTTTGTGTGTGTGTGTATGTGTGTGTGTGGTTGGGGGGGTTGGGGAGTAGATAAATTGACAATTTATTGTGTGCAACTCCTGATCAATTATTAATGGTTAGTGAGAACAACAGGATTATAATTACCTTCTGTTATTTTAAGGGCTATTTTTTTTTTTTCATTTTTCTGATCTGGTAATTAGTTAATGCTGTGTCTTAGTAGTAATGGATTCCAAGGCTAGTGGATCCTTTCTCCTCCTCTCCTCTTTAGAGGGCTTTAAAGAGGAGTCTGGCCCTCAAGTCCAACGTGCTCTGAAAATTCCCTCCCCCAACTCCCTTCTACCAGTGGGGACCTCTTCCCCCCTTTTAGCCATAAATAATGATTGCAGAGGAAAAGGGGAAAATGACAAACAAATAGACCGCAGCTGGAATTAATAAGGCTGATCAAAGTGAGAAGATGGGGGCTGCTCACAGCGGCCAAGGTCTGAGGCCCATAAAGGTGGCAGCAGCTCCTGCCCTTTCCCCTTCCCAGATCACGAGAAAGGACACAGCGAACATTTGAACCCCTGACATCTACTAACTGGGAAAAGATGGGCTGGGGGAGAACCCTTGCTTTTAGGACATGCTAGATCACTTAAACGCCCACCTCCCATTCGGCCTTGGGAGCGAATTGGGTTGGCTTAAGTGCGGCGTGCGCTGGGCTCTTACTTCCGCACCCTACCTCCGCGTGACAGCGGCCGCGAGAGGCGTGTGTAGGGGGAAGTTTGAAACTCCTTAACCCTGAGAGGTCAGGGGGCGGGCGAATGACCAGATCTGGTGAGAATAAGCAAGTGATCAAGGAGGCAAAGGCGGTCAAGAGAGTGCCCAAGAAGCGGACAAATGCGTCTGCCCGGGGACCCGTCTCGCCTCGCGTTGTCGCCAGCGGCTGGGCGCTGAAGGAACAGGAGCCACAAACGCGGAGGGGCGGCGAGCCTGGCGCGAGGTCCGCGTTCGTGCCTGGCTTGGGGGTCATTTCTTACTCTGATCGCGGCCTTTACCCCCAAGGCAGTATTCCAGGGTAGCTCGGTGGGGCGGAAACTCGTTAATTTCTTTAAACCCAAAGATGGGTCGGCTCCGATCCGATGTGCTTTCTCCTAAAAGTGACAATATTTCCCCGGGGGAACGGTTTTGTTCCACGCTTTCTAGCCCCACATCCTTCCAAGGACCACCTGAGCTGAAAAGGGGGAGTACGTGAACTGACGTCCCCAGACCCACTTCAGCCCTGAAGTTCACCAGCGCAGCGCCGCTGCCAGGTGTCCGTTGATTTACTCACAAAGAGGCCCAGCAGGGAGCGGAGCAGTGTAGGGCTGAGCTAAAGAGAAGGGCCCTGGGGTGCGACAAAGTGAGGTCGATACTGGGAGCGCTGGGCCAAGAAACGGCCTTGCATGCAGGGGAAAGAATAGTGGTGGGGTCCGGGGACAGGGAAGAAAAAATCCCTCTCGATGCCACTTTGTAGGACGTGACCCCGATAGTGGCTCCAAGGTCCAGCGGACTGGTTGGTGATTGTCCCCAGGCCGCGTTAGCTTCAAGCCCTGGAGCAAGGCGAGATTGCCAGCTTCTGGAAGCATTCTGAGAAAAGGGCTCTGCCAAGTGCCCGGGGACAAGCAGCCATGAGACTGGTTCTGCAGGGACCTGGGAGAACACATCAGACTCCAGAAAAGGCCTCAAGTCTTCCCTTTTCCCCCTTACTCCGGGGCCCATTCAACGCAGGTCCCCCTATGGGCTTCCCACACTTTGGAATTCCCCTACCCATGTCCCACCCCGAGTTCTCCTCATTCTCCCAGTTGACCCCTCCAGCTCTGATCAGGACTCAACCCTGCCGGCAAGTCTTCCCCGCATACCCATCCCTGAAGGCTGGTCTGGATCTGCCCTGCTTGAGCGTAGTGAACTCCGGGGGGACTGGTACACGATGGACGCGGGCGTGGCTGGACCTGGGGGTCTGGCCAGCGGCCAAGGTAAAGCGCCTCTTTCTATCCCAGTACATTTCCTGGGGCCCAGGTGGGTCCTGGTCACGGAACCTCCCACTTTGCTGGTGTTTCTTGCTCTTTGTCTCCCCTTTTCTTTTTCCTCATCTGCAGACACACGACAGATTTGCCCTGCTCAGCAGCAGAAGCTGATATTCCGTGGAATCACGGAGAGCATTTCCACCCACTCTGACTACAACACCGTGCCGAGCGCCCAGAGGGTTCGCATCTGGAGGCCATCAATCCCTCTGGAACAGTTTGTCCCCAGGTCTCGCGCTGAGGAACCCTCTCAGGGTACCCGGCCTAGCTGCGCCCACCCCTTCCAGCTCCCTCTAGCTGCTGCAAATTTCCGGGACACTCTTGGGACCGACAGTGAGATCCCGGAGAGAGTCTCAGCAACATTCCTGACTGGCCGTGTGCTTCGCGATACGTTTTCTCTCAAATTAGGGAGTTTGCAGGACAAAATCTGAGTTTTACAAAGCCCCCACCCACCCCAAAGCAAATTTAGTCACCTAGAACACCCTCTCCTTATTAAGAATCTGGCTGGAGGACTGCCTGGCCTTTCAGAGGCCTCAGAGGGGATAGAAGAGCGCCCACTAGCGCTGCAAGGGTGGGTACCGGGACTGGATTCCGTCGCTGCCCCGAAGGCCAGAGGGCTGGGGTTGGGGGTTAGGGCGTGGTCTCAAGGTCACATACTCTGCCCACCCCTTTTCAGGAACCCCAGCTAGACCTCGCCCTCTGCCCACTATTGGCAGTCTAGGCACTAGGAGTTGGAAGTGCAGGTGGAGGTTAAGACCCCAAGGGCGACGTCCTTTGATCTCCAGCAGGTGGACAGAGGGTTCCCAGGACACATAACTAAGCCGGGGCCCAGAGACCACCATAAGGAACTGGGGTGAGGGCGGACATGCTAGAGCTGGATCCCAAGTGATGGGCGGCTTTTTACACCATTGGTGGGGGAAGGGAGGACTGCCAGAGAAAGGGAACTCGGCCCAGGAGGAGAGAAGGAGAGGCGGGAGGTCTGGGACCCGAACTGACCTGAGACCTGAGGCCTGGAGACCAAGAATCAGGGCATACAGCCCGCTGCTGGAGCAGAGCTGGTCTCGCTGGTACCAGACGATGAGGCTGTTCGTTTATTTACACGAGACCGCGGCGCGGCTGAACCACACTTACTCTCCCAGGCTCTCAAGCAGTGAAGAAACTGTTTTGTAATGATGAAGATACCCAAGCTTCCTGGTAATGTATCTATATACAAACATGAATGTCTGAAAGGGTCCAGCCCAGGGTGGACAGGCTTCCTCTAGGAGAGCCGGCATCTCCCCAGCCTGGAGGGGTGGTAGAGGGGCTGTTTTCTGGAAGAGGGCCAATTAAGTACTGGGCTGGGCTTTGCAAGAAGAGGCTTTAGACTTTGCCAAAGACACAGACCCTCAAATGACGAGTTAGACAGCTTTCTAGGGAACCTGGTGGTACAAAAGATTAAGAGTTGGGGAAGCAGGAAGTGACTGAGCAGGGATAGGGGATGTCCTGGGCCCAGCTTCTGTGTTGGGTTGGTGGTTACTTGGAGGTCAGAAGAATCACTGGTAGGAAACCTATTAGGTAGGGAAGGGACGAGGGTGCTTATAAATTTCCTAATGTTCTCAAGGTCCAGAGAGAGAGGACCAGCAGTGATAGGCAGGATGTTTGAGGGCAAGTACTGGTTCTGAGCAGACATGCCAGTTACCTGAAGTGTCCCATGTGAGATGGGGAGTGCTGCCTTACAGGCTGGTTGTCCTCCTTGGCAAGGCCACATCCCTGTCTCTGGACAGTTGTCCTACAGTCCAGCTGTGGACGCACTCTAGGAGTTGGGTGCTACTGGAGAGAGGAACAACAAGACAAGGGGGCCTGTGATTGTGAGGTGGATTGGCGGTGGGTGCATGGGGTTAATGCTCCAGTCTCAGTGAGGACATTCAAGTGGCCCAAGTGACCTTCCCACCAAAGCCTGCTCCTCCAGCTGTCTTCCTGTTGCTTTGGCCCACACACTTGTCTCAGGACCTCATCACTCTGCTTCTTTTCTCAGCCATCGTGGAGTTTTGTGGGTCCCTTGAAAAATCTTGCTCAATGAGGTGGGTGACTTTCCATCTTCAGTTTAGCTCATGCTTCTGTGGTGACTGCAATGACTAGGAACTGCGTGGAAAGGTCTCTTGTGAATGTGGAAAGGGGCTTCCTGTGTCTGACTGGGTGGATGGGTAGGTGGGAGTGGCGCTCCTGGGTTCCCTCACAGATAACCCTCAGAGCTTAACAACTAGGAATCCACCTCCACAGACCCACCTGAATATAGGCAGAGACCAAGGACAACAGGACCTACAAGACCTGCACATTTCAAATGTGCAAATCAGGCCTGCAAACTCCTCAAAGCAATATGCCTTATCCCCTTAACTGTGACACAGAGATTCAAATAACAAAATTCCAAACTATGTGTGAAGCATGATTTGTGAATCCTGGAAGTTGTCAAAATAGCAGAAGAAGACTAAGTTTCATGATTGTTGGGTTAGGTGTGGCTGCTGTAGGATCAGCACTGAATCAAAAGGTTGACTTGAACCTAAAGGTCGGCAGTTCAAACCCACCAGCTGCTCTTTGTAAGTCCTAGACAGGGTCACTATGAGTTAGAACCAATTCAACAGCACTTCACAGCCATGTTTGGGTTCTCTGTCCCAATGGGGTTGGTAATAAAATGAAGACATCACAGTTCATAATTTATACAGTTGCTCCATGATTTTTTTTTTTTTTTTTTTCCTTTTTCTGTTTTTGGTTCAGGAGAATCATCTAAAAATCATGATTTTACGCAAATTATTTTTTTTATGGTCAATTGTGATGCAAACATTTTTTTAAAAAAACTAATTCATTCAAAATCTACAGTATTTAAATCTACTTTCACTCAAAACTGTACAGTTAGTATAAGAAATAAAAATAACTGCATTATTTATTATATTTTCCAAAGAATATGTTCCTTTCTAAAAGTATTTAAAGTTGTTTACTCATTGAAAAGCAAAAGACAAATGGTCTTTTTAAATATCAACATTTTAAATAAAAAATTTAAAAAATCATTTTTTTATATGTAATATCGGACACAGCAAAGAACTCCTGGGGAATCCCAGTTGAGGTAGGTGGATTGTTTGAGGGAATGTAAGTGAAAAGACCCTGTGTTTGAAACGCAGTATTTACCCATGTAACTAGGTTGGTCGAGTTGGGTTGAGGACTTATTGCCCACCAAGGTGGCTGTTGTGAAGATCAAATGCCAATGCCTGGTTCATGAATTGAGAGAAAATGGGAAGGAGGAATCAAAGACACAGTGAGACCCTCACAGCTCTAATGGAGGGTGAACTGACACCCCTTGGAGGTCAGCAGCTTCATCTGACAGCGCTCCTCTTCTAGATTAGCACATCTGGGCTCAGAAGCTTTATTCGTTACAGTCTGTGTTCCCAGTCCAAAGCTCAGACAATGATCAAGCACCACTAATGACCCACCAACATCTTACAACAAGTTTCCCAAGAACCTGGTGATCCACAAGGCTGCTTCCCCACCCTCTCACCTCACACAGGGAAAGCCGGATTCTGTTCACACATTTTCCGCTCCCATCATACAAATCTCCAAGGTATATTGCAAGGTCAGCAGTTCTAACTCAGAAGCTGCTTCTCAGAAACCCTATACAAGCTTGCTATGAGTTGGACCTGATTAAATATCACTTAATAACAACAACAACGTCAAGATAAGAAGTAGACAAACCCACAACTATAAAGGTAGAAGTTTTGTAACATAAAGGGGAGAGTAGCTCTGGTAGTGTAGTGGTTATGAATCGGGCTGTGAACCTTAAGGTCAGCAGTTCGAAACTACCAGCTGTTCCAAGGGAGAAAGATGAGTTTTTCTGCTCCTGGAGAGATTTACAGCCTCGGAAACCCTGTACAGGGTCACTATGAGTCAGAACCAACTCCAAGGCACATGTTGTTGTTGTTGTTGTTAAGTGCCATCAAGTCGGTTTCGACCCATAGCAACCCTGAACAGGGTTTCCGAGGCTGTAAATCTTTACGGGAGCAGATCGCCTCATCTTTCTCCCTCAGAGCAGCTGGTAGTTTCGAACTGCTGACCTTGTGGTTCGCAGCCTGATTCGTAACCACTATGCTACCAGAGCTCCTCATAGCCACCAGTTAATCTTACAGTCCAGGAACAGAGGACCTTAGAACCACCAAGGGAAAAGAGCAGGAGTGGAATGCAGGACCTTATCAAGAGATGGAGGCAGAGATGAGGACATGAAGAGATGGAGCAGCTGAAGACTCTAGACTCATTGTAAGAGAGGGACTGGGTGCTGGCGACCAGGAGGCAGGCTTGCAGAATATGCCCTTTGGTTGTTTAAATGTTTTGTTATACATCCTCCCCACCAAAAAAAAAAAAAAAAAAGATGTAGACAAACCTTGTCATTAGGTACAAAATCACAATGATTCTTTCACCACTGTGTTTATTCCCTTTGGCTAGTTATTGATATATGCTGTTGAGTAGGCTCCCCCTCATAGAGACCCTATGTACAATAGGATGAAACACTGCCCCGTCTCGTCTCGCACCACACTCACTATTGTTATGTATAGCCAATTGTAGTGGTCACTGTGTCAATCCATCTTGCTGGAGGTCTTCCTATTTTTTTTGCTGGTCCTGGTGCTAGACTGTTAACCACAAGGTCAGTGGTTCCAATCCTCCAGCCAGTTCTCATCAGAAACCCTATACAGGTTCACTATAAGTCAAAACAACTTGACGACACTTAACAACAGCAGCAACACTTTACAAACATGAAGTCCTTTCCCAGGGACTTGTCCCTCTGATGTTGTCGTTAAGTGTCATCATACTGACTTTGTATGGGGTTTCTGAGGAGCAGCTTGTGACTTTAAACTGCCCATCTTGTGATTCAAACTGACCTTGTGTTCCAGTACAGTGTCCTGTAGTACAGCATCAAGGTCTCCCCTGATAGCATGCCCAAAGTACATGAAACAAAATCTCGCCATCATCTCTTCTAAGTAGCATTCTGGCTGTATTTCTTCCAAGTCAGATCAGTTTGTTCTTCTGGCAGTCCAGACAGCTGGTTGAAGGCCCCATGTGGACAGCCACCTGGCTGCAGGGTCCCTGGATAAAGGCTAAAGTGCTGTCTCTTTGCCTAGAAGGTGGAACTTGATGCTTGAGCTTGAGAAATAGGTCATTTGTATAACAAGAAATGTTCAATGTATTAATCACAATCCCAGAGCCTCAAAGTGTTGTTCACAGCATGTATTCTCTTTACTTCTTCTCTTTAAAAGAAACTGGTACAACCTCTTAAACTTGTTTGGACCCTCTTCACATGAAACTGTCTCAAATGCTTTGCTGTCAAAGTAAGATGCAGATTACTAGAATGAAAAAAAAAAAAGAATCCTGATTACATACTTGCTAAATGATAATGACATCTTGAAACCCCATACGGTGGTTAAAATATATGTGGGGTGAGACATCGTAGAGGCCTGTTATTAGGAAGCAGCAGGAGAAGTGGAATAGTAGCCACAGTTCAAGTCTCATCCCAGCCACTTGCTGACAGCTGCTCACAGTTAATTCATTGGCCAGAGCATCCCAGGCCGCCTTCTCTCCATTCTGCAGAGGAGATGAGCAAAGACGTGTTTTCTTCACTGAGATGGCTTCTAGTACATTCTTAGTGAGAACAACTGGAACCACTGCTGCATAAATGCAAGTGAACTGGAATTGGTCAAACACACTTCATTATTATTTTGCTGAATTTACGGGCTTTTAATGTCCATGGGGTAAGTAATGGCTTTTTAGCAATGGCCTCCATCAAGTTCAGGATTTTGCTTATCCACACACTATGTACATATTTTAGTTAAAGATTTCAAATGTCACAGAGCAGTGTGTATGTGTGTGCGCATGTGTTTTCCATTTGAAGAGGTAGCATATGATCAAGAGCCAATGATACTGAAGGAAGAAGTCCAAAGTGCATTGAA
>NW_006408713.1:3240142-3242576 GCF_000296735.1 Chrysochloris asiatica
ACTCCACAGTACTTAATAACAACATAAGTTAAAACAGATTTGATGTCACTTAGCAATTATAAGTTCATAGATATTTTGGTTGAGTAGGAGACGTCATGATGAAAAAGAAATTTGTGAAATTCAAAACAATTTTAATTAACAGTAACTGTGATTAACTTGAATAAGTGGCCTTGACAAGAGGAGTTATATAGGTAAATGCATTTGAAAAATTTCCTCTCAGCTACTATTTTTTTGTGTGTCTGTGGCAAAGGATATTGTTTGCATATGAATTAAAGGAATTCTCTGACAGAAAGGAAAAGGAAGATATTAGACTTGTTTCTACTCATTGGTTTCTGAGGACAGTCTGTGTTTGTTTTGGGGGGCTTAGGGTTACGGTTATGATAAGGTTATAACTTACATAGTCCTGACTGTTTGCTCTCAGATAAAAGTTGGAGGTTCGAACCCATTCAACTATGCTGGCATAAGAAATGTCTGTCAATCTGCTTTGGAAGATTGTTGTTGTTAATAAGTGTGTTGTTGAATCAGTTCTGACTCATAGCGATACCTTCTAGGGTTTCCAAGGAGCCGCGTGTGAGTTTGAACTACCAACCTTGTGTCTAGAAGTCCAGTGCTTATTCCAGAAGCTAGCAGTTCTAATCTGTAGTGCCTGGAGTCTCCATGAGTCAGAATGGACTCAGTGTAAATGGGTTTGTTTGTTAGTGTTTGTTTGGGTTTGGATCATTATTATAGGGTTGTGGGAAGGAAGACATGGATTAATTGGCTTAATTAGCATGGAATTTAGTGGTGCTTCCAAAAATGGTTGACACCTGTCTCTCAGTTAGATGGAAGTAGAAGGATTGTTGACGTGCGCTGCAGGATAATGCATTGAACCGCAAGGTTGGCAGTTCAAAGCCACCAACTGCTCCTCAGAAACCCTATACAGTGTCGCTATGAATTGGAACCAACTGTTATTCGGTAGCACTGAATAACAACAACATTGGATGAAGGATCAGCATAAGAGCCAGGGTGGCACAGTGGTGAAGCATTTGACTACTTATTCAAAGGTGGTTGTTTTGAATCCACCAGTCATTCCATTGGAGAAAGACCTATCTATAGGAAGTTTTACTCTGTGCTGTAGGGACTGGTAACTCCTGACAATATGTCTGAAGTTTGAAAGACGTAGTCTGGCCATCCTGGCTTCCAGGGAGCATTTTGGCTGTACTTCTTCCAACATAGATTGTTTTGTTCTTTTGGCAGCCCATGGTTTTTCAATATTCTCCTCCAACATCATAACTCAAACGCATCAATTCTTCTATGGTCATTCTTATTCACTGTCCAATTATCACATGCATCTGAGATTATTGAAAATACCATGGCTTGGGTCAGGCATACCTTGGTTCTCAAGCTGACATCTTTGCTCTTCAACAAGGCCTTTAAAGGTCTCGTGCAGCAGATTTTCCTAATGCAATACATCATTTGATTTCTTGACTGCTGCTTCCATGAGTGTTGAGGGCACACACATTTCCTAATTTTAAACCATTCAGTGTTCCCTTGTTCTGTTCAAACAACTGCCTCTTGGTCTATGTATATGTAGGTTCCTCATGAGCACAATTAAGTGTTCCTGAATACTTATTCTCCACAAGCTGTCCATGCTTATCATGATCCACACAATCTAAAACCTTTGTATAGTCAATAAAGAACAGGTAAACATTTTATTGGTATTCTCTGCTTTCAGCCAAGATCCATCTGACATCAGCAATGATAGCCCTCATACTATGTCCATTTCTGAATCGGCTTGACCTTCCGGAATTTCTATGCTAATTTATGGTTGCAGCCATTTTTGAATTATCTTTAGCAAAAATTTGCTTGCATGGGATATTAATAATATTATTCAATGATTTCCGTATTCTGTTGGGTTACCTCTCTTTGGAATGGGCACAAATATGGATCTCCAATTTGTATTCCATCAATTCCCAGAGCATTTTCAGTGCCTTCAGTGGTTACGAATCAGGCTGTGACCCTTAAGGTTAGCAGTTCGAAACTACCAGCTGCTCTGCAGGAGAAAGATAAGGCATTCTGCTCCCGTAAAGATTTACAGCCTCGGAAACCCTGTACAGGGTCGCTATGAGTCGGAACCGATTACACGGCACATAATAACAACAACAACATCAGTGCACCTTGGACTTTTCCTTCAGTATGACTAGCTCTTGATCATATGCTACCTCTTCACATGGTGGCAAACCGACCATCTCTTTCTGGTACATTTACTCTTTACATTCCTTCCATCTTCTTTTGATGCTTTTTGTAAGAATTAATATTTTCTCCATAGAATCCTTCATTGTTGTAAGTTGAGGTTTGAATTTTTTATTCAGTTCTCTC
Organism: Chrysochloris asiatica; assembly: GCF_000296735.1. Classification (NCBI taxonomy): domain Eukaryota; kingdom Metazoa; phylum Chordata; class Mammalia; order Afrosoricida; family Chrysochloridae; genus Chrysochloris; species Chrysochloris asiatica. The sequence continues at coordinate 3,242,501 of NW_006408713.1, forward strand.
AGCTTTAGGAATGCTGAGCATGTTCTTCCCTTTGGGTTTTATAACTCCAGGTCTTTGTACATTTTGTCATCATATT
>NW_006408713.1:3242771-3249247 GCF_000296735.1 Chrysochloris asiatica
AGTCTTTAGTGTCTAACGTATCAAATCTGTTCTTCAGATGATCTCTAAATTCAAGCGGGCTATGTTTAAGGTCATATTATGGCTCTTGTTGACTCATTTTAATTTTTTTTTCAGCTTCAGCCTGACTTTGCATTTGAGAAATAGATGGTCTGTTCTACAGTCTGTCCCGGGCTTTGTTTGGACAGGTGATATGGAGCTTTTCAACTGTCTCTTTCCACACATGCAGTCAATTTGATTTCCGTGTATTCCATCTGGGGAAGTCCCTGTGTATGGTCATCTTTTATGTTGTTTACAAAAGGTATTTGCAGTGAACAAATCATTAGTCTTACAAAATTTTATCATGAGATCTCAAACATCGATTCTATCACCAAGGCCATATTTTCCAACTACTGGTCCTTTCTCTTTGTTTCCAACGTTTGCATTACAATCACCAGTAATTATTAATATCTCTTGAATGCATGTTTGATGCATTTCAGACTGAAGAAATTAGTAGAATTCTTCAATTTCAACATCACTGGCATTAGTGGTTGGTGTGTACGATTTTTTTTGCTGTTATTAAGTGCCATTGAGTTAGTTACAAGTCATAGTTGCCGTGTATAGAGTTTCTGAGGAGCAGTTAGTGAATTTAAACTGCTGACCTTGGGTTCATACTGACCTAGAAGTTGAGTGCTTCTCCTAGGGTGTCACACCAGGACTCCTAGGTAAAATTTGGTAGTATATTATTTACATAAAAACGTGATGTCCATTTAAAACAAGGAAAAATTATTGTGATTTGGCTAAAAGTATAGGGAGAACATTGACTTTCCATTTGACAACCGACATGCATTTTATTTGGTGACATTGATTACAATCCCCACAATGTCACAGTTCTCTTTCCACTTCCTGTGTTTACCATTTCCATTCATCCTTTTTTCCTCTTCCTTCTGGACTTCTAAGCTTTTTCCATGGGCAAATACTGCCCTTTACTTTCACATGTTTGGTTGCTGTAGGGAGTGCATACCTCCCAAGTGGTAATGTTGCTGTTAGATGCCATCGAGTCGCTACTGACTCATAATGACCCTATGTATAATAGAATGAGAAATTGCCTGGTCCTGGGTCAACCTCACAATCATTGCTGCATTTGAGACCATTCATGCTGCCACTGTGCCAATCCATCTCATTGGGGGTCTCCCTCCTTTTCTCTGACCCTTCACCTTACCAAACATGATATCCTTCTGCAATGACTGGTCTCTCATGATAATAAGTCTGAATTATGAGAGATGAAGTCTGGCCATCCTGGCTTTCAAGGAGCACTCTGACTATATATTTCTTACAATACAGATCTGTTTGTTCTTTTGTTAGTCTATGGTATGTTTAATATTCTCCTCCAACACCATAACTCATATGCATCAATTCTACTACAGTCTTCATTATTTACTGTCCAACTTTTTCATGCATATGAGATTACTGAAAATACCATGGCTTGGGCCAGGTGCACTTTAGTCCTCAAACTGACATCTTTGCTCTTCAATACTTTAAAGAGGTCTTGTGCAACAGATCTGCCCAATGCAATGCATGATTTAATTTCTTCACTGCTATGCTTCCATGAATGTTGATGGATGATCAAAACAAAATGACGTCTTTGACAATGTCAGTTTTTTCTTCATATATATGGATGTTGTTTAATGGCCCAATGGTGAGGATTTTTGTTTTTTTTTTTTTTACATTGAGATGCAACCTACACTGAAGACTGTGGTCTTTGATCTTCATCAATATTTTAAGTCTTCTTCGCTTTCAGCAAGCAAGGTTGTATCATCTGCATATTGCAGGTTGTTAATGATACTTCCTCCAATCCTAATGCCACGGTTTATAATCCAGATTCTCAGAGGTTGTTTGTTCAGTATACAGAATGAATTAAGTATACTGAAAGAATACCTTTCCTAATTTTAAACCATTTGAGATTTCCTTGTTCTGCGTGAACAACTGTCCCTTGATCTATGTACAGGTTCCTCTGGACACAATTAAGTGTTCTGGAATACTCATACTTTGCAATGTCGTCCAGAGCTTGTCATAATCCACACAATCAAAAGCCTCTGCATAGCCAATAAAGTACAGGTAAACATCTTTCTAGCATTCTCTGCTTTTTGCCAAGATCCATCTGACGTCAGCAATGATATCCCTAGTTCTACGTCCTCTTCTGAAAGTTCTCTGTCAGTATATGGTTGCAGCCATTTTTGCATTATCTTTAGTAAAACTTTACTCACATGGGATATCAATGATATTTTCCAATGATTTCTGCATTCTGGTGGGTCACTTTTCTTTTTAATGAACACAAATACAAATATCTTCCAGTCAGTGGCCTTGGTAGTTAGTTTCCAAATTTCCTGGTATGGATGAGTGAGTGCCTCCGGTGCCACATCTGTTTGTTGAAAGAAGGTTCTAGTTATTAGAACCTTCATATATTGATATATTTAAATGATACTTCATGTAAACATCATCAAAATCCCATGTCATTCTGTGTTAATGTTATTTTCTTCACAAGTTATCCAGGAGGACTTACCAAAGCTCTAAGATTGTCTTGTTGAAGGCCACACAGCTAACTGTAAAGGCAGTCAGTATTAGACTTCCTGGTGCCGACTGAGTCTCTACCATGGGCTATTTGATTTAATATTATAGTGATATTATATATTAGTTATGATTAACACCTTGATTTTACAGGAGAGGATCTAGAGGTGTGACATTAACCCAAATTAATACAAAGTAAGGAACTTGCCTTGGAGCACACTATGGATAGGGCACAGACCCTCTTCAAGTCTCCACCCAAAGCCTCACCATCTGGTGAATTTCTTCCTCCCTCAGTGACATCTGTCATCAGCTCTCTTTGCTGCTACTGGCCTTTAGTCATATGAACCCTATCGATGTAATAAAGACAACCAATAAGGACCCTTCCCAACTTACGTGTCAATGTATGTTTCCCATTGATGACCTCCATGCTCATCAATGGGAACGGCCTAAACACCCATGAGGACTGTGCAGATGTGTGTCAACATATTGTAAAAATAAAAAAAAAATAAAAAAAACTCACAAAACAAAACAGATAAAGCAGATGCAATTCTCTATACAGTACAGGATTTCTTTCTATATATTAGGAATGGCAGCAAGTCCCTCCTAATGTGAGGAGAGTAACTGCCAGAATCCATTGTTTTGCTTAAATTATTCTGTGGCACGTTCACAGCAATGGGTTTCAGTATAGGAACAATAGAAAAGTACAATTTAAAGTACTTGCTATGGCAAAAAACAATGAAGACAGTGGTGATGGTCTTCCTTGATTCAGGGCTTCAGTAAGCTACACTTCCTCTGTCATTCCCCAGAAGTGACAAGGAGGTCATGGTGGCTTAAGAGAGACACAGAACACACCCAGAACAATGTGGAGAGAAGAAGTACATTTTGCTTCCATTCTTCTCCAATTAAATTCAAAATCCAAACCAGCAGTCCTCTTTCCTGAACTTTTGTCATTCTGATTTTTATAAATCTTAAAAGAAAAAAGAGAAGGAAGAAAGGAAAGACTGAAAAGAAATAAAAAGAAAAAGAAAATCTCTGTTTTCTTTGAAATCTATGAAATTGAAATTTCTGAGTGTAAGAGAAGCTGGAAAGGGAATGAAATGCCTAGCTGTGGTTGACACAAAATTTCCTTTAATTTCTTCTGTTCTAATGACTCCATTGTTGGTGTGTAGCTGACTCCCTCTCAACAGGGCAGCAGCTAGACTCTCTGTACTTGAACTGGACTGTAAGGAGTCCTGACGTAGGCATGCCCCCCTCTCTTGCTCTTCTGATCAAATTCTGGTCCCTTGTTCTGCTGGGGTTTTCCAACTCCAACATTAGCAGTTGAAGTACTTAAATCTTAATAAGCTGCAGATACAATATCTTTGTCACTTGGTTAAATATTTGAGATTTCTGCAGAAGACCACAGTGCTCCGCTAATACCACATTAAGTCCTGCCCTCTCAGAGACATGCCTCTCCTGCTGACACCATCTCCTTCTGGAACAGGTGATCTGTCTGCATGATTTCACCTGGAGTGACTACCTTTATGCAAGCGCTATCAAGTTGACCGTATATTTCAGGAATATTTTAGGATTGTCAATCATCACCAATCAGCAACTTGGCACTTCCTGTCTAGTACTAGTTGGGTGGAGTGTCAATGAAGCTTACAGTTTCCTTTTCATTAAACTGTATCTGTCGAATCTATTGAGAGCTGAGTAAGACATTTCCAAAATGTCTGGTTTCAGTAGACACACATTCCCAGTTTTCAATACCAGTAAGTATCACAAATTAAGGGTGCACAGTGACTGCATCGTCTGAGGATAACCAAGCAGCGGCTCCTGACGGGATGAGGAGAGCAACGTTCTTCCCTGGGATGCTCTCCTATCTGGCTCTTGCTACCAGTCTCTTCATGCTGCCTGCCTGCACCTCTGGCAGGTCTTTCCACATAAAGTGGGATGCCTGGCCTCTGGCTGCAGCACTACCTGGCACTCTCTGGCCCTCTGAGATAGCCCACGTGGCTCTCTATGGCATTTCTATGGGCTATGTCTACCCTGAAGGAAGGAGCTATCCTCTACTACACTGCTGTGTCCTGTGCTGTCAGAAAAACGTCAGCCCCTGGTCCATTGTGAAGGTAAACAATCTGAAACTCAGCATTGTGAAAGCTGTGTTGTAAACACACCTGTATTACCCAGAGAACCAGGTGCCTTAGAGGTGACCCCATGTGTGCCAGAGTAGAACTGTGCTTCATGGAGTTTTCAGAATTAGATGACCAGGCCTTTGTTTGAGGTACGTATGGGTGGATTTGAGCCTCCAATCATCCAACAACTGACCATGTGGATGGTCTGCAGCACCCAGAGACTACCTAAAGTAGCAAAAAAATCCCTCAAAAATCCAAGATTACTGTTGTAGAGTTGATTCTTGTTACTAGTGGTCCTATAGGTCAGAGTGGAACTGCTCCTCAGGATTTCTGAGACTATAAATGTTTACAGGACAAGACAGACTCATCTCTCTCCTCCATAGTGGCTGGTGGATTTGAACTTCTGGCTTTGTGGCTAGCAGCACATTGATTAACTCACTTTGGAACGACAGCTCCTTATCTAAATAATTCTGTTGCTACTGCTGTCTTGCTACTTCCAACTCATAGCAATCCTGGACACAGTTTCTGAGGAGCAACTGGTCAGTTTGAACTGCTGACTTTGTGTTTCAAACCAGCCTTGTGGTTGAATGGTTATCCTACAGTGCCACTCTGGGACTCCTAGAAGATGTCTAAATAGGTACAGTGTTCTAGTCACGTGGTGGCCAGGAAGCAGAAGAAGGGGCGCTTGGGCACTCCAAAATTCAGCATCATAGAGACATGCACATTCATGGACATCATCCTTGGAGGATGACTACACACATGCTCAGCTCTGGAGCATTAGCCATTGACATCACCCGGGGTTCCATACAGAAACGTTGTCATCAGATCCTTCTCTTGATTAGGCTGCCAGATCATTCTACAAAATGTTTACAATATCTAGGTTATTCACAGACCATGCGAAAAGAGTATCTGCTTTCATTGCAAACTTCTCAACCTGCGAATTCAACATTGTGGCCACAGCATTGATTTTGTTTTTCCTGGAAATTTCATGAAGGGATTTTTCAAAAGTTTGTGGAAAAATTCCATTTCTCCATGAACTTTTTGAAGCCACTTTGTACTTTAGAGTCACTATGAGTTAGCATCAACATGATGGCAATGGGGATAGTTCAAATAGAAAAGACATGAAGCCCAGAAAACTCAGAATGTTTTTTGTGGTGGTATTAGCTGCTCTTAAGTCAACCCCCGATTTATGGTGATCCCACGTGTCTCCAAGTAGAATTGCTTCATGTTGTCATTATTGATGTTAAATTTCTTTAGACGCACAAGAACACCCAGACTTGCAGATAGAACACATTTGACCTGGCCTCTAAGGCTTGATAACCAGAACTATACTAGAGGAAGATTTAAAGAGAACAAAACAATTTTTGCTAAAGGAAATGAGGGTAAATTGCTAGAATTTGATGAACTTGACCTATATTATGGAGGGAGTAACTCTAAATACCAACAGAGGGGGAAGGAGTCTTCACATCAAGTATCAATGCTCTCCCCTCTGTACACAGGATAACTAGGGATGGACAACTTAGATATTGGCTACCTAAAATGAGGGGGCAATAAAGGCATGAAGTGAGTGGCTTCACCCAAGATTTCAAGGGGAATTTAGTTTAAGAGTGTGTGGGGTCAGAAAGAGTCCCTATTAAATAGTTTTCATCTTGTCTAGATGGGTCTGGTTAAAAGAGATGGGGAAAAGATTCTTATGATTCAATAGTGAGTAACTGTTATCATGACTAATTGAGACTATCACAATTATAAACGTAGAAGTTTTGTAACAACAACAGAGGAGTAGTTAACTTTACAGTCCAGAAACAAAGGACCCTAGGA
>NW_006408713.1:3250052-3257077 GCF_000296735.1 Chrysochloris asiatica
GATTCGTAACCACTACGCTACCAGAGCTCCTTTGGCTGTGCTATCTAGGCATCCTATAATGTTATTAAGATTCATTAGATATATAATCTATTTTCCTGAATATTATTAACTCTGTTATGTTAATAATATAATGTAATAATCATATATATAATAATAATACAACAATAAGAAAATACTTTTTCTTTTAGGGGATGACTTTGAATGGTTCATAAAACTTCTGAAAGATGAATATGTGTTGTGTAGACTGTGTATATGTGATTCGAAACCCAAAAAGGAATTGAAAGAAAAAGAGAGAGAGAGAGACAGAAGCTGAAACCCTGCCTGTGGTAGGGAAGAATAGGGTTGAGAAAGACTTTATCACATTGGCCTCCATTGATGTAGGACTTTTATGATTAAACAAAATGCAAAAGTATATTGTTTATTTGTATGCAAGGTGGCTCATTAGCTTCATGTGGAGTTTTCTGGGTTTTTTTAAGGCATCCTCTGAATCCAAAAGAATCATGTAATCACATAAAGCACCATGGATTTGGAACTGGAAGTATAGTGAGGTGTGTAGTGTATTTAGTGAGATTCATGTTTCCCTGTCTCTTGTGCACATGTATTAAGTGTGTGTGAGAGGGTGGATGTGGCTCCTGAATCCTGGAATCCTTGTCCAAATACCTCAAAACATTTTATAAATAAAGCTGACTCCAACTCAAGGTGACTCAATGTGCTAAGGAAAAAACATGGTGGTTCTAACCATCCTCATAGTAACTGGAATGCTACTATACCAGTCCATCTCAGTAATGGTCTCCCTCTCCCAGTTGGCCCTCTACTTCATCACACAGGAAGTCATCCAATAGTGACTCAGCCTGCTGATGATGTGTTCAAAGCCAGCAACCACGTTCCACTGTCATTCATGAGGTTCTCATGGGCTAATACTGGGGAAGTATGTCAACATGGGTTTCTTCCTAAACTGACGGCTTCACTGAAAGCTGTCCACCATGGATGACCCAGCTAGTATTTGAATAACTGATAGCATAGTTCACAGCATCATAGCAACATGCAAACCACCACAATATGAGAAGCTGACAGATATGGACAGAGTGGATTTTACCCATCTTATTTCATTAATATACCCACAACCATGCACCAGACTGCAAAGCTGTTTGAACTGCAAGGTTGGGGCTCAAGCTTACCAGCTGCTCCTTGGAAACCCTATACAGGATCACTATGGGTCAGAATAGACTCAACGGCACTTAAATTAACAAAATGAGAGACAAGGAAGTAACATGGAGCATTATTTGTGCTCTCCAGAAACTATATCTCAGAGGGGCTGTGTCTTGTCTTAGCTCTCTCAGAGCTGGACAAAACCCCTAACACTTCACTTTGAGGATGTTGCCCTTACCATTGTCCACAAGAAGTGGCAGCATTGTGTTGTATACTGTGGGGCACCCTGGACTGAGACATTGGTGTTGTTGTCTTTTTTAATTGAGAACAATCACTTCCCCCACCCCTTGATTTTCAGCATTTTCCTGAATTTTTTTTTTTTTTAAGCAAAAATAAAACAAAACAAAAACATCAAAAGCAATTAGGGTGATGGTTTGCTATCCATCAAACACTAGTTCATTTTGAGTTATGGCGAAGAAAGAAGAGCTTTACACATGGATAAGCTATTTCTGCCACACTGAGAGATAATGAAATGTATTGAAAAATGTTTAAAAATACCTTTTTCTGGGGCAGCAGGATGATGACATCAAGGTAAGGAAGAGTTTAGTATGCTTCATGTGAAAGTCCTTTATTGGAAAAGCTGACAGGTGCTCCATTTGTATGAGAAAAGTCAAGTATTGTTATCCCAGCCCTCTTGGATTCCTTAAGATGCTGCTTGTCAAAGGAATATAGATCATGATTCTGTTTAAGCAGCATTGTTCACAATTTCTATTAGTAATTTCTCACAATGACTTGACTAGCAACTGAAATGACCTTGTTTTTTTACTAATGAAAATATATCCCTATCACATACAGGTGTGAGGAGTCGGAGAAAGGGCCACCCATGGGTTTCTAGCCTTTTCAAATCCATGGCTCCTTGACACTGCTGTTCTTGGGTAATTTTCATTTCAAAGTCTTATCGTAACTTCTCTTGGGGATGCCATTTCTTGAATGTGCATTTTAATATAAAAAAATCCTTTAAAAGCATTTCTTTCTCCTCTCTCCCTGCTTCGAAGCTCATTAGGCATTGGAACATGATGCTAATAAGACTAGCATTATAGATTTGATTTCTAGATGAGTTTAGAAAGAATTCAGTTATTTTCTGTAGCCACAAACCACATCTCAAGTCCCAACAAAGAGATCTGGGAGACAAAGCAGGGACATTTTCAGGTAGTTGAGGAGAGTCATGGCTTTGCCTAATCAACTAGGAAAAGGGTTCAAGGAACCTGTGTTTTTGACACTGTGTCTTCTAACTCATGTTACGAACACAACCTTTTCCACCTGCATAATCTGGATTGTAAATCTGGAGATAGATTTAAATAACTGCCATTTCTCCATGATGAGGCCTTGTTAAGTTATCACATTCATTGATGCTACATAAACTATTGTGCTTCCAAAGTGGATCAGACAGTGGGCAGGGTGATTTAGTCCACAGGTGTTTGTCTTTTAATCTACAAAACAAGAACGGAGCAAGATGATCAATGTAACCCTTCCTGGATCTAACTGTTGATACTTCTATGTTTTCTCTGTTGGAATATGGATAAAACAATTGAGGTTGAAACAATAATAGGTGCCTATAGCTGCTGCAGTCAAGAACCTGAAAGGTGTACTGCATTGGGAAGACCGTCTGCAAAAGACCTCTTTAATGTTCTAAAAAGCCATGATTTCACTTGGATAACCGAGGTGGGCTTGACCCAAGTGCTGGGCTTTTCAATTTCCCCCTCTGCAGGCAAAAACTGGATAATGAAAAAGAAAGTCAGAAGAATGTTTGCATTTGGTGAAAATACTGAGCAGATTGCCAGAAAAATGAACAAACCAGTCTTACAAAAAACAAAGATGGAAGCAAAGATGGAGAGATTTCTCACTTACTTTGGCTATGTCATCGAGAAAAAAAAGATCACTAGCAAAGGATATGATGGCAGAGATACCCTTCTGAATTTCTGTACCAACGAATCCATGAAGACACAAGATGATCTAAGGAAATTGGGTCCAGTGTCAAATTATGTTGCTGGTCCATGTTATTGTTTCCGTTAAGTACCATGGAGTCGGTTCAGACACATAACAGCCCTATACAGGGTTTCTGAGGAGTGGTTGGTGGGTTTGAAACAACAACTATAGAGTCCAGTGCTTATCCAACCAAGACTCCATTGTTGTTGTTGTTAGGTGCCATCGAGTCAGTACTGACTCATAGTGACCTTATGCACAGCAGAACGACCAACTGCCCAATCCTGGTCCAACCTCACTACCGTTGCCACACGTGAGTCCATCGATGCTGACACTTTGTCAATCCATCTCGTTGGGGGTTCTTCCTTTTTTTTCTCTGACCCTCCACCTTACCAAACATGATAATCCTTCTCCAGAGACTGATCCCTCCTGACAATATGTCCAAAGTATGAGAGATGAAGTTTGGACATCTTGACCTCCAAGGAGCACTTTGGCTATACTTCTTTCAACACAGATCTGTTGGTTCTTTTGGCCGCCCATGGCACTTTCAATATTTTCCTCCAACACCACAACTCAAAAACATCAATTCTTCTATGGTCTTCCTTATTCACTGTCCCAATGAAATACCTCGTTTGATTTCTTGACTGCTGCTTCCATGAGTGTTGATAGTCGATTCAAGAAGAATGAAGTCCTTGACAATTTCAATCTTTTCTCCGTTGATAAGAGTGTTGTTTAGGACTCCATGTTGTTGTTGTTAAGTGCTGTCGAGTTGATTCTGACCCATAGCGACCCTGTACAGGATTCTGAGGCTGTAAATCTTTACGGGAGCAGAAAGCCTCATCTTTCTCCCACGGAACAGCTGGTAGTTTCAAACTGTTGACCTTAAGGTTTGCAGCCCTATTCGTAACCACTATGCTACCAGAGCTCCTTAGGTTTGATCAATTTTCCAATTTTACAACTAAAACATGTATATATATATGTTGCTGTTGTTTCATCGGTTGCTGTTGTTGAGCCATCAAATCATTTTCAAGTCATAGCAACTCTGTGTAGTGCTTCCAAGGTTGTAAATCTTTGTGAGAACAGAAAGCCTAGTTTTCCTCCGGTGGAATCCGACCACCAAGCTTGTAGTTCACAGTCCGGAACTTAAACTATGGATCCACCACAGTCCCAGTAGTGGCCCAGGTTGTTGATTGTTGTTAAGTGCCCTTGAGTCAGTTTCGACTCATAGTGACCTTGTAAAGGGTTTCCGAGGAGTGATTGGTGATTCACAGTCCAGTGTTCATCCTACGATGATACACCCGGAATCCAATAGCAGTCCATTGTTGTTGTTGTTGTTAAGTGCCATCAAGTCGATTCCGACCCACAGCAACTTTGTATAGGGCTTCTGGAACAGCTGGTGAGCTTGAACCACTGACCTTGCAATTCAAACGATTTTGCAGCGTGTCGCATTAGCCCACAGCGCCACACCAGAACAGCAGTAGTGCTTCACAGTGGATCATAATATCAATGAGCAGTTTTACTTAAATAAAAAGAATATGGTAGAATAGAAAACATCTTTGGTAAGGTAAGGAGCACTTGGTGAACTTGTGTTTCAGTTGTGTGTAGATATGAAATATATTTCTAATTGAAGATATGGCCAGAAAATATATTTCTAATTGAGGATATGGGCCGCTATGAGTTAAGCCATCTAGTATTTAGGCTTCTTTGATTGATGGATGCTGAGGGTGTTTGTTTGTGTCTATATGGACTCTGGGGTCAGTAAGCACAAACCTAAGTCTACTCTCAGCTTCCTTCACAGCTCCACATCCTGTTTCTGTTTTTATAAGAAGAGTGATATCAATCAGGTCTGCCTACAAATAAAAAAGTAAATATCTCTGGAAAATGAGTGCAATAGACTGATGACATGAAAAAAATGGGACGTGTATGATTGATCCCAAGTTGAAGTCAACGGGGTCAGGATTTCTGAAGCATTACTGAGCTGCAAACAGGGACCATCAAGTGTCCTGTCACTTCTTGTGATGGAGAGGTGGCCAGTGATGAAATTTTGTCTATAGGAGCCCATACATGCCCTAGTGGCACTTTTGTGGGAGCACTGGTCCCTGCAAGCTCCCGTTATCCTACTTCTGCACTGGAGTGTTCTGTGGGCACAAAAGGTGATTCAATCAGCAGACCCCAAGGATCTAACAACACAGCAAATTCATTGGTATTACAAATCCCTGGAATTGTTTCCTGAGAAAAGTTATAGCAGTAAATAAAATGGGTCAGGTTTCTTAGATGAGACTAATAAACATTCTCAAAAATGAGCAAGAAGAGAAAAGAATATTGATGAAGACCAATTCGATAGACTGAAGGCTTAATTTCCATGTATGTCTCCTCCTGACTCTAAGGTATAAAGGGGAATGCATGGACTCAGTTGTAATCTTCCTTCAGGAAATTCACAAAGGAATATTAGTCTTATTTCATTTAATCACCAAATCCTAACATCGAAGACTTCTCTTCATTAAAGGCACTCAGAAATTCTGGCCAGCTGTTTCCTGCCACTTGGCTAAGGACAAGGTGGAGAAAGACAAGTAATTCAATCCCTGGGAACTCTCTGTGGTGTTGAACATAATTCTGCTGCGTAATTATACTTTCATCATTTTATTCCAAAACTGGAATCTGAATCCAAAGAGAGGTTTGGTGACTTATGGGCTTAACTTTTGACATGCTTTAATGCATATTACACACACTAAAAGTTCTGGAGGTTTTAAAAATCGTTTCAAGCTAAGTCTTTGTTTTGTCAACTCTATTTACCCCTTAAAATTCATTGAGCTCAAAGTAGTAAAATGGCTTGCAAAAAAAAAAAAAAAACACAAAGCTGGCATGCCAAATACATGTATAACTGATGGATTATTTATAGGGCAAGTATCTAAGAGATGCTGAACAAGTCTTTTCTGCCACTCTATTTTAGTATGTTAAGAATGCTTTTCCTCAAATAATGTTGTTCCAAAACATTATACATACTTTGAAACAAAGAGTGTGGCATTTATGTGTTGTTGGAACATCGTGTAGGGGAATCTTTCTTTCCAATGAAAACAAATACAGAATCCTAAAGTCACGTTTAGTAATGTAATTACTTTTATATTTTTATTTTTTGGTAATCATACATAGTAACCATTACCTTGTTTGAATAGAAGACAAGTTTAAAAAGTCACTTAACTGTGAGAAAATAATGAGTGTTTATAGACACTTCAACCTCAGATCCCCTCCATTCAGGAACAATCTTTCTTCCAGGCTCCAAGTATTTTGGCTACAGCCACAGGATGGCTACAAAGGAGAAGTGGACTTTTTTGTTTGTTAAAACTGGTCAATGAACTCTTCACAGGAGCCAAAGTGGGGTGCTGCTGGTGTGTTTGTGAGTCTAGAAGTATCCAGGACATAAGAGGGGCCACCAGAGGAAACTGAGGATACACAGTTATGATGTGGAAACAAGGGGAAAGATTGTTCTAGAAAGGTTAAGAATCAGGGATTGCAGTGCCTATCAACACCCTCCTTACTTTCTCATAGATAAATTCCTTTAAACTTTTATTTACACAAGTTAATGGTCACTGTATATCGTTAAAAAATTAAATTAGTGCACATGACCATAAGATTGTATATTTGCTTTAATTGGGCATGAAGACTTCCCTATATAATCTTCCAACAGCACATGAGGGCCAAACAAGCATGTTCTGTTGTGTGAAATTGAGTTTATAGACAGAATACCTGGCTATTACCTGCTAATTAGGAGGTTTGGGTATTAAGTACAGTTATGGACTCATGGACTCATACAGTTTGGAAGACAACTGTCTGGCCGACTGATTGGAAGAGATCAATGTTTGTGCCCATTCCAAAGAGAGGTGACCCAACGGAAT
>NW_006408713.1:3258387-3259956 GCF_000296735.1 Chrysochloris asiatica
TGACTGAGTATGGGCATGGAGCTCCCAGAATGCTCTGATTAAGATTAAGAAGGGCAAGAGTTTTTTGCCAGAAGTTGAAAATGAACAAGATGTAAACATCTAGCTCACTTTTATATTATTTTTTACTTTCCAACCACCATGGGTATTTAAAATATCAGTGGAATAATTTCCAGGGTCACAGCAAAGTGTGATCCACCACAGTGGGACCAACTGATATACAAGTCATTTCAACAATTTAAAGTGTTAAAAGGTAAAGATGTCACTTTAGGATGTAGGTACACCTGGACCAAGCTATCCTATTTTTAATGGCCTGCTATCACTATGGGTTAATGTGCCACACTGCAAAGACATTTGAACTGCAAGGTCAGCAGTTCAAGCTCACCAGCTGCTCCTTGAAACCCTATACAGGATCGCTATGGGTGGGAACCAACTCGTTGGCACTTCACAACAATAAATGCATAGAGAAACTAGACAGAGAATAAGGAAGACCAAATAATTCATTTCTTAGAATGCAGATGTTGATTAAGAATTCCAGCTATACAATGAACTTCCAAAAGAATGAGCAAATCTGCATTGGAAGAAGTATCGTCAGAGTGCTTCTTAGAAGTGAAGATGGTGAAACTTTGTCTCACAGACTTCAGACATGTTGTCAAGAGGGATCAGTCCCTGGAGAAGGACATCATGCTTGCTAAAATAGAGGGTCAGATAAAAAGAAAAAGATCATCAATGAGATGAGTTGCCATGGTAGCTGCAACAATGGACACAAATGCAGCAAAAAATAAATAACTAAATAAAAGTGAGGCTAGTACAAGACAGGGCAGGATTTGTTTCTATTGTACATAGGATTGCAATGAGTGAAAACCAACCCAAAGGCACTTAACTTCAACAACAACAGCAACAATGTATTTTGCAAATTACTGATAATAAATATCTATAAGGAGCTCTGGTAGCGTAGTGGTTACGAATCGGGCTGCGAACTGCAAGGTCAGCAGTTCAAAATTACCAGCTGTTTCATGGGAGATAGATGAGGCTTTCTGCTCCCATAAGATTTATAGCCTCGGAAACCCTGTACAGGGTCACTATGAGTCAGATCTGACTCCATGGCACATAATCACCACCACCACTACTATAACTGAAAAAACCCGTGAATGTCTTAACAATGAACATTGGGGGATTGAGATTTGTTGTCTGCTTAGGAGTGGGGGTGTCACCCCTTAGTGGACCATGCCAGATGTTTCTTTCTGACACAGGTCAGATTCTGTAAAAGGAGGCAGTAAAAGACTAGTGGATCAGGTCTAATTTTTTAAGGGAATTTACAGATGGAAATTAGTACCAAGATAGGCAAGAAGAGTGATGAGCTGAGTTAAGGAACAGAGGTCTGTGCAATGCAGGTGGGAGGTTACGTATAGAATACTCTCTTGCCAGGATATTTGCAAGGCACCAAGGAACAAGCAAGTCTCATCTAAGGTAGAGACCATAGTTTTGCCCTAGTTATTATTACAATTTATTATTATTATTATTGTTATTTTGGAGTGACATCCTCATTCCACAGTTTGTTTCCCCCCCCCC
>NW_006408713.1:3263762-3316776 GCF_000296735.1 Chrysochloris asiatica
AATTCAAATACATCAATTGTTTGTTCTACAGTCTTCCTTATTCACTGTCCAACTTTCAGTGGTGTTTATGTGCCTTGGAATCGCTTCCAACTCATAGCAACCCTGTACAGGGTTTCTGAGGTTATAAATCTTTATGGCAACAGGAAACCTCATCTTTCTCCTGTGGAACACCTGGTGCTTTTGAACTGCTGACCTTGAGATTAGCAGCCTAATTCATAACCACTATGCTACCAGGGCTCCTTTACATGTATATGAGGCAATTGAAAATACCATAGTTTGTGTTAGAATTACTTTAGTCCTCAAACTGATATCTCTGCTCTTGATCACTTTAAAGAGGTCTTGTGCAACAGATTTACCTAATGAGAGAAAATATTTGATTTCTTGTCTGCTGCTTCCATGAGTGTTGATTGTTGATCCAAGCAAAATGAAGTCTTTGACAATTTCAATTTTCTTTTCATTTATCATGATGTTATTTATTGGCCTAATTATGAGAATTTTATTTTTCTTTAAATTGAGGTGCACTCATATTGACGGTTGTAGTCTTTGGCCTTCATCAGAAAGCATTTTAATTCCTCTTTGCTTCCAGCATACAAGGTTGTGTTAGCTGCACATCACAGATTGTTAATCAGCCTTCCTCCAAACATGATGCCATGCTCCTACCCAGCTTCTCATATTATTTGGTAAGCATTCCGATTGAGTAAGTATGATGACATGATAAAACTTTGATGGACAATGTTCCTGATTTTACAGCATTTTTAGTATCCTCTCACACTAAGTAGTGTGTTCCAGTTGAAATGATCTGAATGTCAGGTATTTGGTGAGCTTTTTCACTGGACCACAACATTGCTCAGTAAAGTTTCAGGTTGTCTCTCTTAGTGGTCAGGGCCCATCCTGTATTGTGCATGGCCCTCTCAAGAGGACACTTTAAAATGAACACTGAGGACCCAATAGCACCAACTCATTGACAGTATGGTTCCCTGTGTCAGGGGACATTTGGTGAAGAGAAGATTCAGATTGATGTCTGTCTCACCCTTGTCACCTCCTGCACAGGCTCCAGATCACCTTCTTCTTATACTATCTCTTAGCACCGAGACCAGACCCCTCTCAGGAACAATTGACCTCTAGGTGAAGAGGGATGTGTTACTCTGCACAGAAATCAGGTACCCTTCAGCCTAGTATCATTTCTTGTTGTTATTCACCTAGGCTCCAGCTCTAGGTGAATTGACATTCCTCAGAACTGAATATAGCCCAGTCCTGCTCTGTCTTCATGATCCTTGTGGTGGTGATTATGTCCATACATTGCATTGAAAGTTACTAGCATTTTAGAATGGAAGAAGGACCAAGCCACCATTCCAGCTGAGGCGTCTAACCTCATTACTTTTGGTATGGTTCATCTCTGCACAATCTCCAGAGTTAGCAAGAGATGGGATTGTGCTGATGACCTGAATCAGGGGCCCAGGCTTAACCTCTTCAACACAGATTCTTCTGTTTAGGAGACTGGTCAGGTCTGGCTACCTGGTACACTCCTGGAGCAACTCAGGAACTGACAGAGGTATGTATGAGGGAGGCAGGGTACAGAAAAGTAAAACAGCAAGTAGTTCAGGTTCCTCATGAACACGTTTAGATGTTCCATAATACTCATACCATAGCTTGTCATGATCAATGCAATCAAAACCCTTTGTATAGTTAATAAAGCACAGGTAAACATCTTTCTGGTATTCTTTGCTTTCAGCCAAGATCCATCTGATGTCAGCAATGATATCCCTTGTTCCACATTCTCTTCTGAATTCAGCTTGAACCTCTGGAATTCTCTGTCAATGTATGGTTGCAGCTGTTTCCGTATTACCTTTAGTAAAACTTTACTTGCATGGGATATCAAAGATATTTTCTTATGATTTCCTTATTCCACTGGATCACCTATCCTTGGAATAAGCGTCAGGATTGGTGGAAGATTCATTCACACCCTGTGATATTCAGATGATACAACCTTGCTTGCTGAAAGTGAAGAGGACTAAATTACTTATTGATGAAGATCAAAGACCACAGCCTTCAGTATGGGTTGCACCTCAATGTAAAGAAAACAGACATCCTCACCACTAGAGCAATAAACAACATTCTTATCAAGGGAGAAATGATTGAAGTTGTCAACCATCAACATTCAAGGAAGCAGTACTCAAGAAATCAAATGATGTCTTGCTTTAGGCAAATCTACTGCACAGTACCTTTTTAAAGTGCTAAAGAGAAAAGATTGTCAATTTGAGGACTAAGGTGTGTCTGCCACAAGCATGCCAACTTTGTACAGTGAATAAAGAAGACAGTAGAAGAATTGATGCATTCAAGTTATGGTGTTGGAGAAGAATATTGAAAATGCCATGGGCTGTCAAAAGAACCAATAGATCTGTGGTGGATGAAGTATAGTCAGAGTGCTCCTTGGAGGCCAGAATGGCTAGACTTCATCTCTCATACTTTGGACATATTGTCAGAAGGGACCAGTCACTGGAAAAGGATATCATGTTTGGTAAGATAGAGGGGCAGAGAAAAAGAGAAAGACCCCTAGCGAGATGGATTGGTAAAGTGGCAGCATCAGTGGGCTCAAGTGTGGCAATAATTGTGGCGTTGGCCCAGGACCAGGCAGTGTTTCATTCTGTTGTGCATAGGGTCACTATGAGTTAGTACCAACCTGATGGCACCTAACAATAACAAAATAAAAAATTTCATTTAGCTTCTGCAGCTTTGTCCTGAACAACAGCCTGCTACAACACCAAAGCTATATGCATGGAATCATATGGAATTCCTCAGGGTCACATTGCTAGCTGCATCAAATTAGCTCTGACACTTAACAGTCTTATATACATCAGAATATAACATTCCCTGGTCCTGCCATGCTCCATGTCAGGATCACTGATATGCTTGAGACCACTGTTGGGGGGATTCATCTTTGAGCACTGCATTGGACAATACGAGTGTGTTTGATCAATAAGATTTTCATTGATTGATTTTAGGAAGCAGATTGCCAGGGATTGCTTCTTAATTCGTCTTCGTCTGAAAGGTCCTCTGAAACCTGTTCACCAAGGGTGACGCTGCTTTTATTTGAAATACCAGTGGCATAGCTTCCTGCATCGTAGCAGCCCACAAGCCACCATAGTATGACAAATTGATGGATGGGTTTGTTGCTGTTAGTAAATGTTGAGTCAGTTCTGACTCATTACAATCCTGTATATGATCCAAGGAGTGTGACTGGTAGGTTTAAATAGCCAAGTTTGCCGTCATCAATCCGTTGCTTATCCTACAGCGCCACACCAGGTTTTCAGCAGATGGGTGGTGATGTTGTAAAGTTAGAATTCTACTCTCATTCCAAAAAGGAACTAAGTAACTAATGTATTTGAACTTCTGGGGAGAAACTATGAATAAATATTGTTGTAGTTATTAAGTGCTGTAGAATTAGTTCTGACCCATAGCGACCCTATTTAGGGTTTCTGAGGACTGCCTGGTGAACTTGAATGGCTGACCTTGTAGTTCAAACTACCTTTCAGTCCAGCACATTAAACTACAATTAGGATTGCAGTTGATAGTTCTTTTCCTTTTTAATTTTCTTTTCAGAATAAAACAGCTTATTACTAGTATGTTGCTTTCTGAAATAAATATTTTTTTTGCAATGAAGACAATTCAAGGAATTTTCTCTTCTGGTGATGCTAGATGTGGAAGGTCCTGACTGATATTGCCTTCACCTTGCTCCCCTCAAACTTTGCCCATTCCACAGTGTCCTGTCCCTATTGAATAAAGTGATTTTGTAAAGCAACTCTTTCTAGGTGTCAGTTCACCTGAAAGAGGTACTGCAGGTAACAGAGAGAAATCATAACTGTTCGTTAGCTTCACCACCTAACATCTCTTGGGAGCTGGTAATGACTGGCCTATCTCATAGTAACTATGGGGCTCCAGGTAACTGCTTACCTGAGTGAACTCTGGCCACATTGCACCATCAGAAGCCCAACTCCCAGCCCACCTGGCACTGCAGTTGCATACTGGGAGCTTGATCCAGATGGCAGCTGTCATGGTGAGAACTTGACATTTGTCAGTTTCATAACATTCTAGGCGCTGAGTCAGCACCTTGTGACTTAACTTAGTCATTGTTCTCGCTTATTTGCAATTTGGCAAACATTAGAAAATATAATGGCTTCTATTTTTAAATGCACAAGCAGTCATGGTCTACTCAAAGGTATTAAGTTCTAGTGTCTCTATAACCATTAGCTACTGGGATAACTTCTAGATACAAATTGACAGTTGTAATTATTTTTATGCTGAGGTGTAATTGAGACTGAAGGCTGCAGTCTTGCCTCTTCATCAGTAAGTGCTTCAAGTTCTCTTCAATTTCAGCAAGTAAAGTTTTATCATTTGTACATCCCAGGTTATTAATGAACTCTCCTACAATCCTGATGCAGTATTGTTTTTAAAATAGTCCAGCTTCTCAGATTATATCAGTATATCTGAGATGTCGATTAAATAAGTATTGTGAAATGACATATTGATTAAATAAGTATTGTGACATGACATAACGCTGATACACATCTTTTCTTTTTTTTAAAGTTTTATTGTGAATTATGTGATAGTTTACATGGGAGAACATTAGTTTTACATTCATCCTATTGTATATCGTTTCACTGCCATGGTTACAATCCCTTTCATGCATCATCAAACAATGAAAGGGTATACCCCACCTTCTGCTCCCCCACCCCTACCCCAGTCATCAGCACACAGCCCCTCTTCCTCCCTGGGTCCCGAGTCCCCAGCTGCTCCATCTCTCCAAATCATCATCTCTGCCTCCATCTCGGGGATCGCTGCTTCTCTAGGTAGGGTCCTGCTCTCCGCTCTTCTCCCTTCATGGTTCCAGGGAACTCCGCTCCCTGCAAAGTTAATCACTCCCCTCCTTGCCACAGAATATCTACTTTTACATTTACAACCTTCTCAATCAGTCCTGGTAACAATTATTCACCATTGTATCACAAGAGACTTATCCGCATTTCCTTTCATCAGTCCCACCTAGACAGATTGGATACTACTCAGTGGAGATTCTACCTACCTCCATGCCCTCAGGAGCTAGGTTCCCTCTTGAAAGCTTGTAAGCCAGTCACTTCTTGCCTTAGTAGACACCCCATTTTGGATAGCCAGTGTCTAAGTTGTCCATCCCTGTCCACTCTGTGTATGGAGGGGGTGGGGATGATCCTTGCTGTAAAGATTTTCCTCTTTTGAGTTGCTGCTTCCATAGGTGTAGGTCAAGTTCATCAAACGACACACACCTTTTATGATTGGAAACATATCATTTCTTTATTCTGTTTGAAAAATGGCTTCTTGGTCTATATATAGGTTTCCCAAGAACACAGTTAAGTGCTCTGGAACTTCAATTCTTTGAAATATTGCCCATATTTTTTTTATTTATAACACACTCAATGAAATTCCTTTGTATAGTTAATAAAGCATGGGTAAACATGATTCTGGTATTTTTTGTTTTCATGTAAGATCCATTTTGCTACCAGCAATGATAATGATCTTCCCACATTCTCTTTGAAACCAGACTTGAATTTCTGGCAGTTACTTATCAATGTATACAACCATTTTTGGAGTTATCTTCAGCAAAATTGTACTCTACTTTGAGGAGATAGATCTTTCCTAGTTATATTTTGAGAGCCTTCCAACCTACTGTGGCTCGTCTTCTAGCACTATATCAGAAAGTGTTCCACTGCTGTGTATCAGTTTCTAGTGGCTGATAATTTTCAGAAGTGAATTTTTGCTTCCTCTTTCTTAATTTGTCTTAGTGCACAAGCTCCACCAAAACTCTCTACTATGGATGACACTGCTGGTATTTGAAATATTGGTGAAATGTCTTAGTATAACTTCCAGCTTCATATCAACATGAAAGCCATCCCCGGAACAAACTGAGAAACTTCTGCCCAACCTAAGGAAAACAAAAATCCTCACAATTAAACCAATAAAAATAATCACAATAAATGGAGAAAAATTTGATGTTGTCAAAGATTTCATTTTTCTTAGATCCACAAATCAAGGCTCATGGAAGCAGGAGATCAAGGGATGTATTGCATTGGACAAATCTGAGGCAAAACATCTCTTCAAAGTCTAATAACTCCAGAGGTCTTTGTAAAGAGTAAGGTGTGCCTGACCCAAGTCATGGCATATTTCAATTGTTTCATATGTATATGAAAGCTGAATAACGACTAGGGAAGAAGGAAGAAGAATTGATGCTTTTGAGTTATGATGTTGTTGAAGAATACTAAATATATCTCGAACTAACAGGAGAATGAAGAAATCTGCATTGGAATAAGTACAGCCAGAATGCTCCTTAGAGGTGAGGATGACAAGATTTGTTTTCATGTTGTTGTTGTTGTTGTTGTTGTCAGGTGCCATCGAGTCGGAACCGACTCATAGCGGCCCCATGCACAGCAGAACGAAACAATGTCCGATCCTGGGCCAACCTCACTACCGCTGCCACATCTGAGTCCATCAATGATGCCACCTGGCTGATCCATCTCGTTAGGGGTCTTCCTCTTTTTCTCTGACCCTCCACCCTACCCAGCATGACATCCTTCTCCAGCGATTGTTTCCTCCAGACAATATGTCCAAAGTAGGAGAGACGAAGCTTAGCCATCCTGGCCTCCAAGGAGCACTCTGGCTGCACTTCTTCCAAAACAGATCTATTGGTTCTTTTGGCAGTCCATGGCACTTTCAGTATTCTCCTCCAACACCACAACTCAAAGGCATCAGTTCTTCTACGATCCTCCTTATTCACTGTCCAGCTTTCGCATTTTGGATATATTTTCAAAAGAGGCCAATCCCTGGAGAAGGTTATCATGCTTGGTAAAGTATAGAATCAGTGTTAACAAAGAGGGCTTTCAACAAGGTGGATTGACATAGTGGTTACAACAGTCGGCTGAAACACAGGAATGATTATGAGAACTTTACAGGACCCAGCAGTGTTTCCTTCTGTTGTACATTGGGTTGCTGTGAGTCGGAACTAACATCAATGGCACCTAATAACAACCTAACAACGAACAATTTTGTATATGTTGAGATAGTTACAAATATAATAATATTCTTAAAATACATACTTTTGTTATTTTGTTTGACAAATAATACCTGTATATATGCAATCATGTAGCTATTTTATTTCAAATTAATCTTGTAAAGAGTTAGTAAAATGCAACACTTTGGGCATGTCATTACATTCTGAAGTTATTTCCACTTAGGAGTCTATGTTGTGTTTCAACAGAACCACAAAGCAGACATAAACACTTCTGGGATTACTTTGATAATTATCTTCTGGCAAGGGTCACAGATATTTGCCTTTCAGCCAGAATTAACTGATTTTATTTCTCTGTGCTTGCCAACGCAGCTTTTAAACAGCTCTCTAATTGCAAATTAAAAAAAAAAAAATTATATATATATTTGCATTGGTTTAAAATACTTTTGGAAACATTTTTCTAAACAAAAATAAAAATGATGGGATACTAAAGATTGAATACCCAAAAGGACCTTACCAGTGGTCAGTCCTATAGATTGATCATAGATGTAGGACTGGAGGATTGCAGTGTATGGAACTTTGGGACTGAAGACCTGCCAGAGAGCAAGAATATCCACTAGTGGAAGTCCTAATAATGCTTCCCATAATTGTAGTGATAATTTTCAGAGGACAGTTCCAAACAAGCATTAGGGGTAATTGGGTATAAGAGCTTCTATAACACACACACACACACTCACAATATGTTTTGCATGTTAATTAGCACTTGGATACAGAATTACTTATTTGTCCATTTTCTTCAGCTCTGATCTTGACTTATATCCTGTTATTTAAGCAGCAATGGCAACTTAATGGTCTTTCTGCCACCAAGACTAGGAGGACACAGAGACTAAGAAGACATTTGCTTTTTGCATTTTAGCCTTTGGTTCAAAATTTAAAGTCATATCCAGCTGTGCAGATGTGCATCTTCCCATTCTTCGATCTGGCTATCAACTTCCTAAGAAGTAACTTTTGTTGCTGGCAGCCAGACACAAGGGTGAATGTGAGGGTTCCTTCTCCAGCTGGGCTATCTTGAGTCATTTCCAGGTTATTCCAGGCTCTTTTGGGAAACTTGAGTCTTTCAGAGCATCTTCCTCTTCCTCATATCTTTTGCCTCTCTCTGTTGAAGTGACTCAACACTTATTCTCCTCACTCCCTTTCCCAAGACTTAGTTCCTCTTGGCCTTGGTAGCACCTTTTTTTTTTTATCTGAGGTCTGAAGATACTTGATTCCTGATAGGGAGGTCCATCCCATGACTAGAACTCTCAACTCTTCCCCAACAGCACTCTTGGGTCTGTTAAAACAAAACAAAACAAGAACCAAACAGTTGTGATTGAGTCAGTTCTGATTAGTGGAGATGCAACGTGTGCAGAGTAGAGCTGGATTCTGAAGGGTTTTCAAGGTTGTGAACTTCTGAAAACGGATCTCCAAGCTTGTCTTCCAATGGGCCTCTGGGTGTGTTTGAACTGTCAATTGTTACGTTAGTAGTGAAGCAATGAATACTTTGCACCACTCAGGGACTCCTCTGGGGCACACGGTGACTACCAAGCCTCTAACATAAAGTGCAGATATTCAGGAAGACCTTGGTGGAGGTAAAGGGACACTGTCTCAGAGCACCTAGCTCCAGGTCGTCTTTCCCTCCATGGGTGGAAAAGCCATTGACCATTGAGCCCAGATCTCGATATCTTAAGATCCTCAGAGTCCTGTATCCGTCAAATTCGGGTCTTTGCATTTCAAGGGATATATTTGATATTCAGGAAATTCTTTCTTTCTTTCCCTCTCAATGACTTGGAACTGGTATTTGAAAGCCTGGCTCCCAAATCTAGTGGGCTCTCATCAAAAAGATTGTTTTGGAAGTCACAGTTCAGCCTTTAGTTTTATCTGTCCTTTCCTGGAATCAATGTTTGTGTCGGTTTAGGGAGACATGGGCTATTGGTAATTAAATAAATGGTAATTAAAAATACATTGGGGGAAAAACACAAAAACAAAAAGCAAAATCCAAAACAAAACAAAAAGCTATTGAGTAATATTTATCTAATGGGATACCGTTTTACATATTTTTTGTGTGCACACCTCCAATATAAAGATTAGGCTGGGAATCCAGGGTTATCAGTTCCGAGAACCATGTATTAAGAGAGAAAAAACATCCCCTGAATTCTAAGTGCTCAGATGGAAACAAATGGAGACAGAGACTAGTGGGTTCTATGTATAGACAATGATCCATTTCTCTATGTCAATACATATTGCTAACACACTCCTTGGGAGAGTAGTTGTGTCCGTATGAGATGAGGACAGTAAACTCTTACACCAAAGCAAACAAAAGGCTGACTATTGTTTCTTAATGTATTTACAGAGACTAGTTGACTAATCAATCAATTAGTCATTTCATTCACTCATTTAACAAATAAGCAAATTACTATGCGAGGCACTTTGTCCCCCATGAACTAGAGCTGCCAGTGGAAAAGCAAGATGAAATATCACTGGATGTCAGCATTAAACATAAAACCTTTTCAAAGACTAATTGTTAATTCTAAACCAGAAGACACTTTGGAGCGTGGTATCAGAAAGTTATTGAATTTCATAGTATACAATAACGAGTAAAGCAAAAAAAAAAAAAAAACTCCAAAAAACCCTGAAGAGATGTTTTCAGAGTTCAAGACTTAAATCCTTTAAAATCACTTTTTTTTAAAAAAAAGATAAAATTTTACTTTATGGAAATCCTAACCATGTTGCTACAAACCCAGTTCAACCTACTGCATATAAAATCCTCATCACCTTGCCTCAAGGTAAGGAAATAAAGTTTACTGCTATTAAATCACACTAAAATATTCATCTGTCAGTACTTTGTCAACCACGGTTTTGATGGCATTTAAATTGAATTTAATATAAATTTAAAGGCATCTCCATTAGATGTAATGAATAATGTGGGTCTCCCATCAAGTTCAATTTTAATACCTTAAAGGTACTAAGTTCTAGCTGCCTTAATGCATTTATATCTAGAAGTCACTTGTTATCATGTATTTTTAACACTGTTATTTTAAATTCCTAAATAATACCAAAGCCAGAGGTCAAATTGCAACTTTAATATATGCTCTTGAATAAGTTCCATAAGCAATTGTGAACAAATACCACTTTTACTGGTCCTTCCTTGTAGTCTTCCAAGGAAAAGGAGCCTCCACGGTTGTGTTATTGAAAATGCTTATTTGAAATGTTCTGGTTGCATCTTCCTATATGGGCCAGCCTTCTTTAGGTAGTTGATGCATTCACATTACAAGCGAACAATGCCTTTCTTTCTTGAAGGCACTCTCTGCGTGTGCAGTTTTGGTGTGGTCCTGCGGGTAATTCACTGGACTGCAAAGTTAGTTTGAATGAAAGATTGACAGTTGAAGCTCATCAGCTGCTCCTTGGAAACCCTATATGGGGTCTCTATGAGTCAGGACCCACTCGATGGCAAGGAACAACAAAATCAACAATCCTGGTGTGGTGCTGTGAGTTCATGTGCTAGACTGCAAGGTCCGTTTGAACCCAAAGTCAACAGTTCAAGCTCACCAGTCTCTCCTCAGAAACCCTATACAGGGTAACTATAGGTCGGAACCAACTGAAGAGCACTTAATAGCAACATATTTTATGTACTTTCACTGTTTAATGAATGGCTGATAGGATATACTGATGGTTTTCAAAAGAAGAAGTCTTTGAACCATATTTCAGAAGTTAAATCTATGGATAGTATGAAGTATATTTTACAGTTGTTTTGTTTGTCTGGTTTAGATATGTCTATGGCTTAGGTTAGGAGCTCTGGTAGCATAGTAGTTACTTGTCGGGCTGCTAATCTCACAGACAGCAGTTTGAAACTATCAGTGGCTGCGCCTGAGAAAGATGAAGTTTTCTTCTTCTGTAAAGATTTATAGCCTCAGAAACCCTATTCAGGGTCACTAGGAGTCAGAACCACTCCAGAGAAGTCCTGGTGTGGCCCTGTGGGTTAATGCACTGGATTGCAAAGTCGGTTTGATCTGCAAGGTCAGTGGTTCAAGGTCAGCAGCCACCCCTCGGAAATCCTACACAAGGTCTCTATGGGCCAGAACTGACTGGAAAGCGCTTAGCAGTAACAACAATGGCTTAGGTGCAATGCTGCTTGGTAATTATAACAGTGGGTCCTCAAGGATTCCTTGGGTTCTGACTTTCTAATGAGGTTGGTTACCACATGGAGGGAACATTTTTCTCCAGATTGCCATCAAGGACACGACAGAGAATAAGACTGGAAAAGTAGAGACACACTGGATCCTACTGGTCTTTTTCAAGGTAATAGGAAGATGTGAAGGGTTACATATCAGAGTGGCCAATTTTTCACTATAGAAAAAGTGTGCTTGACAGAGGTAGGTTTCTGGGTTGTGGAATAATAGGCAAATCTGCTAAAAAAAAAAAAAAAGACGCCTTTAAAGTGTTATCAGGTTGAGGACTAAGGTGTGCCTGATCCAAGTCATGGTATTTTCAATAGCTTCCTATGCATACGGAAGTTGGGCAATGACTAAGGAAGAGACCACAAATGAATCAATGCATTGCTAGCATTGAATTATGGTGTTGGAGAAGACTATTGAAAGTACCATGAACTTCCAGAAGAACGACAATTCAGTCTTGGAGACAGTATAGCCAGAATGCTCCTTAGAAGTGAAGATAGAGAGACTTTCTTTCTTGTACTTTGGACATATTATCAGTGGGGATGAGTCCCTGGATCATGCTTGGTAAAGTAGAGGGTAGTTTAAATAGAGAAAGACTCCCAACAAGATGGACTGACATGGCAGCAGCAATGGACTCAAGTGTAACAACAATTGTGAGGATGAGTCAGGACCAGGTAATGTTTCATTCTACTGTACATAGGATCACTATGAGTCAGAACTGACCTGACAGCACCTAATAGATATACTGGAGTCATTGTCAAGACAAGGGTATGGGTTTCCTGTTGGTGGGTAGAAGTATCAGGAGTCAGTTTTTGTTGTTGTTTAAGTTTTTATTTTGAACTGAGTGATAGTTTACATGGGAGAACATCGGCTTATACCTTCATCTCATTGCAATATTTACAATCTCCTCTGTGCATCATCATTCAACAGTATTTGCTTCTATTACCTTTTTTGTTGTTGTTGAAGGGTTGGGGAGGAGGGTACAATGAGGAATGTAGACATAAACACTCAGGAATATTTAATAAATTAAACAACCAAAGGGCACATTCTGCAAGCCTGCCTCCTGACTGCCAGCACCCAGTCCCTCCCTTTCCATGAGTCCAGAGTCCTCAGCTGCTCCCTTTCTCCATATTCTCATCTCTGCCTCCATCTCTGGTATTGCTGCTTCTGTGGATAGGGTCCTGCATTCTGCTTGTGCTCTTCTCCCTTGATGGTTCTAGGGTCCTCTGTTTCTGTACTGTAAGATTAACTAGTCCCTCTTTTTTATTACAAAACTTCTACCTTTACAGTTGTGACAGTTGCAATTAATCATGATAATAATTTCTCACTATTGAATCGTACGAATCTTATCCCCATCTCTTTTTACCAGACCCATCTAGACAAGATTAAAACTATTAGTGTGGACTCTACCTCCCCCTACACACTCTTAAATTAACCTCCCTCTTGAAAACTTGAAAGGCTTTATTGTTCCCTGATTTAAAATGGCCAATGCCTAGGTTGCTTGCCTCTCTGTACTCTGTATACAGAGATGATAGGATTGATACTTGATGTGAAGACTCCTTCCCTCTCAGTTAGTATTTTGAGCTACTACATCCATCAGCATAGGTCAAGTTCATCAAATTGTAGCAATTTATACACATTTCCTTTATCAAAAATTGTTTTGTGATGTGTTTTTTTTTTTTTAATCTTCCTCTAATTGGGTGCTGATTATCAAGCCATTGAGGCTAGGTCAAATGCGTACTGTCTACAAGTTTAGGCATTCTTGTGCGTCTCTCCTCACTTCACATCAGCTGGATGCTCTAGCCCTCTGTAGCTATGTCCTTGTTCAGAGGCTCAGGTGGACCCAGGTCTCACCACACTTCAGACCAACCAGCCCTTCCTCTTCTCTCTCTCATCTGCAGGTCCAGGGGAGTCTATGGAACACCCCATATCTTCATTGCTGCCTTTCCCCCTCTTCCATTCACCAGTAGACCAATATGGTCGCCAGCAAGCTTATATGCCTGCTCATGCGTTCCCTTTGAGTTTAAGTCTTGGAGGGGGGTTTATCCTGAAGGGAATTGATTGCTTGCCTTGATGACTCCCTGGAGACTATCTTGTTTGTTCTTGTAGTAGCCAATCATACTGCCATTTTTGTTTTGAATTTTTTTCTGCTGATCTTTCATTGAAGATGTATCTTGTAGTGGTCTGCTTGTCATTTCTAGTGCAAATGTCCCACCTCAGAAGGTTCTGGATGGGGCTCAGAATTCCACCTAAGGTCCTGTAAAGGCTTCACAAGTAGCCTATTTCACTGAGCAAGTTCTAGAACCCCTTTTAGGTATTCCACTCAGTTATAGGCTGAAGACGGACTTAATAAGCTCTCTGTAATCATGTCTCCAGACATTCCTTTCTATCCCACTGAAGTGTCTATTTTAACAATATTATGCAAGGAAAGCCAATATTCATAAGTCACCCAAGCATCTTAACATTATTTCCCCTCTTCAGACTATGCTGTGATCACTGTATCACAGACCCCTGTTGTTCCAAGGTTGAGCATACATCACTATTTACCACTGTCCCATTTTAGTCCATGCAAACCTGCTCAGGGTTTCCCTATCTTTCAGGAGTCAGTTTTGGTGATGAATAACTCTTTAACTTTGGAACTGTTGGTTTTGGGTGTTGTCTTTCAGTGAATTGATGTATTGGTTTGGATATCAGGAGACGTCTGTCTGATGTAATTCTTAGAAAATTACAAAAGTGTGTTGGTAATCAAAACCATGGTGCACATGAACTCTCCCCAGAGAGAGATAGCAAAACTAATGCAAGAAGGCTGACGATAAAGTGGTCACCATCATTTAATCAGGGGACTTACATAGAGGAGCCAGTGACTAAGAAAGACTAAATTGTCAGAAAGACCAAAGTTTTGTCAAAATAGTGATATTTAGAAGTGGCTGAGGCCTGTCTCACAGAGCTGGCTAGTGAGAACGTTTTGGGAAGCATTCCCAGACTCTATTCCACAACTGGTTATAGGAGAGTTAGTTTACAGTACATCAGGGTGTAATGGGAAGTGAACATTGAAGAAATGAAGCCAGGCTCAATGTCTGAAAGATTAGTAATGGAGTGAAGAAGGGATAAGGAGTGGTGGCTGCTGGGAGGCACAGAGTCCAACCATAGGGCAGTCTTAGGTTACAGTGGCCAATGACAGTGACTTGAGCAGGGTCTCATACTAAGGGGTAACAATGAGGAGAGCAATAGAGATCATTGTGCCTTGTCCTTTTAGTGTGGTTTTCTATTGAAAAAGGCCAATGACAACTAAAGAAGTTGAATGGAAGCTTTAGCAACAAGACTAGTGGCATAGGTATAGGAATGTTTGGAAGTGATTACTACAGTAAATACGTCTCTCTTGGACTATTTCATTATTGCTGTTGTTAAGTGTTGTCCAGTCAGTTCCAACTCATGGCTACTGTATATGGATTCTGCGGAGCAGCTGCTGGGTTTGAACTGATGACTTTGTGGTTTGCAGTCCAGTGTTGATTCTACAGAGCCATATCAGGATAGATATTTAACTATCAGATGATTCTTTCCCTATAATTTATAAACTAAATACACATTTAGAGCCTTAGAGGTTGTTGTTCTTAAGCACAATCAAGTAGGTTCCTACTCATAGAGACCATGTATAGGGTTTCTGAGGTTTTCAATCTTTGTGGGAGCAGAAAGCTTTCTTGTCTTTCTCCTATGGACTGTCTGGCAGGCTCTAACCACAACCTTCTGATTTGCAGTCCAGTGCTTATTGTATAGAACCACCGCACTGCCCTTGAATGTATTTTCCTTAAAGTGAGCAGGAATCAAATTCATTTTTGAGGAGAAAGGTATACTAAATATTATAAACTCACAATTGAGTTTTTCTCTTAGGTTTAGTTTCAAACGTTTTTAAAAGGGCCTTAAGTACATTTGCCTATCAGATGGAATAAGAAAAGTGTTGACATTTGGGACTGAAGCGTCTATGGTACAAAACTTCAAAAGAATGTGACTGAAAACATAGAATCTGTTTTCTTGGTAACTCTATAATGGTTTTGCTTCCCCCAGGAGACTGTCTGATCTGAGATTCCAAAGAAACACTGAAAACTTTGGATCAGGCTGGAGTGGTCCCCTTGCCCCCACCATTGGCACTTTGAAAGTTGTTGAGTCTGGTTATCTATCTCCTTATTTTTTAATACCTGGTTTGTAACTCTCAAATAAAGGAGGTAAGAGAAGTCCTGTTTCTGGTCTATGAGTACTTCCTTTTGGTATCAGAGAGTTGTCTTGCTGGCAGACTGGGACACAATTGGTGGGGGGTTGTGGGGCGTGGGTTATAGCATAGGTACTCCCTTTGAGGAAGGGAATGAAAGGGTTGGAAATGTCCTGGGTAGGCACTCAAGTCCTTGGTGATGAGTTCCTGTGAGGGAGGAACCTGGTAACTCTTCTGGAGGATACATACCCAGAGATCAGAGGGCATTTAGCACCTTTTTTGGGTCTCTTGGGGTGGGGGAGCATTACTAAGCACTACTTTCTGGACCAGGTTTGTCCTAGGTGCACCTGGTACTCTGCCCATGTTCTGAGTTATTTTATCCCTCCATATGCATAGAGATCTCAGTCAATTTATCCTCTATCTTGTGTCCTCTACAATACCCACAAGGATAGCAAACTATCTATGTCAGGGAACTTGTTCTGTACAAATCAGTCAAGTCCACAAAGGTCTTATCTTTATCTTCTCCGATTGTATCCCCCCTTCTCCTCCTTTGAGGATCACAGAATGAGTGTAAGTTTTTGCACAAACACAAACACAACAAGGGAGCTCTTGGCCAGTGTAGCATGGTGGATGTGTCCATGACTGCCCTCCATGAGGACGTATGCTCAGTTGGCCATGTCAGACAGCCATATGCCAAGAGGATTCAGGAATCTCTTCCTAGGAATGAACTCAACATGGGAGAGAGGGAGCAGAATCCAACAGCTCATGAATTAGGGAATGATGTCAACCACTGGGTGCAGTCTTCCTATATCTGTCCATAAGGATCAAAGTGAAAATAGATCCAACTTGTCTTCTCTAAGTGTGATGTGGTCTCGGGAGAAGCAGGCAGGAGCCATTCTTGAACACTAGTTCTATTGTACAATTCAGACGGACTTTCCACTGAGGGATATTCAGGGACCACAGCTGTACTAAGACCTTTTCACTGTTGTCTCTCAAGTCCAATCACTTTACAGCATGAGAGAATAGCTGGCAAAGTACTCAAGGAAGAGCAAGGAATAAGGTATCACACCGGTTGACTAGGTTATGAGACATGCATGTGAAAATGTCTTGATAATTGAGACAGTGTGTTCTAATGCAGGGCTGGACAAAGGACAAGTAGAAAAACACCAATCACTGTTCAGCATGCAAGAATATTCTTAAAAGAAGAGTAAGAAAGAAGGTGGAATATCAGGTGGAGCATGTTAGAAGACATGCATGTGAAAATGTCTCAATATTTAGAGTGTTCTGGTGCATGGCTGGAGTCCTGGTGTGGCACTGTGGGTTATTTCACTGGACTGAAAAATTGGTTTGAACTGTAAGGTCAGCTGTTCAAGCTCACCAGCTGCTCTTTGGAAATCCTATACAGGGTGACTATGCGTGGGAACTGACTCGATGACACTTAACAACAACAGCAAGTGTATGGCTGGACAAAGGACCAGTAGGAGAACCAGAAACATCAAAGTTGAAAGACTACATACCATCAGACTTTTGGATATATCAGCTGTGGAAACTGAAATTACCCAGGCTGAGATAAATCACATTAAAAGGACTAAATGCACATTAAGCAAAACTATAAAAATGGATCCTTCTCTTACTCCCAGCAGTAGAGCAACCTCCAAATGGGTTCCAACCAAACCAAATCCTCTGCCCTGCTGTTGATTCAGACTCACAGTGAGACTAGACTGGTCCCATGAGGTTCCCAAGGCTATAGTCTTTACAGAAGCAGAGTGCCACATCTTTCTCTCTCAAAGGGGCTGGTGGGTTTGAACCATCAACCTTTTAGTTAGTAGTACAGTGCTTCAACCATTGTGACACCATGAGTCTTGTCCTCATCATCAAAGAGCACTTTTTGTTGCTGTGTTGTTAATTGCTGTCAAGTCAGTTCCGACTCATAGCGACCCCATATGGGGATTCTGAGGAGCAGCTGGTGAGTTTGAACCTCCGGCTATCTGGTTCAGATCGACCTTGATGTCAAGTGCACACTTGTACATGTTTTCATGGCTGAAAAAGCACTTTAAAAGCAAAAAACAAACTGGGAAAAATTTATAATTTATATTATTACATAATTATAATAATTGTAAATGATGTTTTGTTAAGTGTCGCTGAGTTGGTTTTGAGTCATAATGACCCTACATAAGGTTTTCTAGGAGCAGCTTGTGAGTCAAAACTGCTGACCTTGGCAATCATCCCTCTGGAAGATAGTTGGGAATGAAGCGGAAAGGAAAATTTCTATTCTTATAAATGGAGCGCTGAGTTTTGCAAAATGTATAATGTTTTGCATGATCAACATTACAAATGAAAAAAAAAAAGGAACTATAAAACTAACTAGAATCAGAAACAGAAACAAATGTAGAATGTCTAATGTAACCACATGGAAAAATTAAAACAAATAAAAAGAAAAAAAAAACAAATCTAAGTAATTTTTAAACACAGTACACGGTTAGCGGGCTATATTTTAAGGCATAATAGGTTGTAAAGAAAAATTTGATACAGAACTGTTTAACGTGTACATTGACGTACATCACCTAACTCTGTCATCAACTCAATCCTACCCACAGCTACCTGACAGGACAGAGCAGATTTATTCCTTTACGTTTCTAAGAGTATAAATCTTTGTGGGAGCAGATAGCTTCCTCTTTCTGCTGACCTTGTTGTTAACACTCCAATACTTAACCTAATGAGCTACCAGAGATCTGTATATTACATTGTTGTTGTTGTTGTTGTTGTTGTTGTTAAGTGCTGTTGAATTGGTTTTGACTTATAGCCACCCTGCATTAGGTTTCCACGGAGCAACTGGTCAGTTTGAACTACTGGCCTTGTGGTTCACAGTCCAGTGCTGATCGTTTAGCACCACACATAGGGAGAAAAAGATAGACAAGGAATAAGGTAAAATATTAATAATATTTTTCCTTTGATGAGGAGCTTACATGTGATGTTTTGCTGTAACTGACTTTTCAACACAGATCAGATTTTTTTTTTTTTAACACTCTGAACAAATAAAGCTAATGTTTTATGTTTTTGTAAGGGTGATTATCACTTGATGGAAAGAACAGAAAACAGGGCTGCAGCTGCTTTTATAGACGATGTGATGGCAGCTGCAAAAGAAGTGTGACCAGAAAGTAAACTTCCCCACCTTGACAAAGGAGATTTTAAATTCTCAGTCTATCCCAGCCCATACTAAAGCTTGCCATTTTGTTTCTTTTTTAATTACAGATATGCAATGGAAAGTGATTGTTCTACAAAAGAATCAAAATTAGGAATACCCCAATTTCTCAGCAATACCAGCTCTGTAGAAATTGAAGAAAATAGACTTTTATTTGAACTCTTTATACTCAAACAACTGGCTATTCATCTGGAAGGCAACAGAAAACTACTGTCGTCAAGTGTGTTTCTTCCCTATTTCTTCTTCCCAGAGCTTTGCCAGGTGTCTCCTGTGCATTCCATAAGCCCAACAACTGACAGGGAAGTGGGACGATGGGTTAGTTCTAAATCAGTTTGATTGGTCTAGGATGAATACCACCTTACTACCAGTGATGGGTCAGGAATCAGAGTTGGCCTGATAAGTCAGCGAGACACAAGAGAGGGATGTGGAGAATGGACCCTCTACATTCTGAGCAAGGTCATGCTCACTGCCAGTCCCCTGTTGTGATGCTGTGGGAGGAATTGGCATACAGAGTCAGAGAGTGGGAGAGAGGATACACCTGTGTTACTGATGGTGCTTTTGAAATTCTTCCTCCTTTCCTTTATGTCCCTGCTCCTTGGACTTTCTGGTACAGCATCTAGAAACTTTGCTAGTAATACAGACATACCACCTAGAAAACCAGGACCCAGAAAGCGTGTCCTTTACTTTCTTCTTTTGGAAAAGACAAGCTCTACAACTTTGTTGGTAGGATGTATTGAGTTGGAAATGACTCACAGCCATCTTATGCACAGCAGAACTAAACA
This sequence comes from Chrysochloris asiatica, assembly GCF_000296735.1. NCBI lineage: Eukaryota > Metazoa > Chordata > Mammalia > Afrosoricida > Chrysochloridae > Chrysochloris > Chrysochloris asiatica. The sequence goes on from NW_006408713.1 coordinate 3,283,192, forward strand.
TTGCCTAGTCCTGCATTAACCTCAAAATCATTGCCGTGCTAGAGTCCATTGCTGCTGCCACTGTGTCGATCTGGTGGAGGGTCTTCCTTTTTTTTCTCTGACCTTCCACTTTTCCAAACATGATATCTTTCTCCAGGGACTGGTGTCTCCTAACAATATGACTGAAATATGGGAGACAAAATCTGGCCATCCTGGCTCCCAAGGAGCATTCTGGCTGTTTGCTTGTTCTTTTGGGAGTCCATGAGACTTTTAGTATTCTACAACACCATAACTCAAATGCATCAATTCTTCTATGTTGTTGTTGTTGTTAAGTGCTGTAGAGTTGGGACCGACTCATGGTGACCTTATGCACAGCAGAACGAAACACTGCTTGATCTTGGACCAACCTCACTATTATTGCCATGCTTGAGCCCATTGATGCTGCCACTTTACCAATCCATCTCGCTGGGGGTCTTCCTCTAATTCTTCTATAATCTTTTTTATTCACTTTCCAATTTTCATATGCATATGAGGCTATTGAAAATATCATGCTTGGGTTGTTGTTGTTGTTAAGTGCCGTCAAGTTGGTTCTGACCCATAGCGACCCTATACAGGATTTCTGAGAAGCAGCTGGTGAGTTTGAACTGCCGACCTTGTAGTTCAAATGGCTCTGCAGTCTCGAGCATTAACCCAAAGCACCACACCAGGACTTATGTTGTTGTTGTGAAGTGCCATTGAGTCGATTCCAAGCCATAGCGACCCTGTATAGGGTTTCCAAGGAGCAGCTGGTGAGCTTGAACCGTCAACCTTGCAGTTCGAACGGCTTTGCAGTCTGGCACATTAAGCCACAGTGCCACACCAGGTCCACTTTAATCCTGAAGCTGACACCTTTGCTCTTGAACACTTTAAAGATGTCTTGTGCCGCAGATTTGCTTAGTGTAATATTTTGTTTAATTTCTTGACTTCTGCTTTCATGAGTGCTGATGGTTTAGCTGAACAAAATGAATTTTTTGACTTCAATCTTTTTTCCTTTTATATGGATGCTGTTTATGGGTCCAGTGGTGAGGATTTTTGTATTCCTTATATTGAGATACAGCTCATGTCGAAGGCTGTGGTCTTTGATGTTCATCAGTAAGTACTTTAAGTCTTCCTTGCTTTCAGCAAACAAGGTTGTACATTTGCATATCACAGGTTGTTAATAAATCTTCCCACAATCCTGATGCCACATTATCCTTAATATAGTCCAGCTTCTAGGATTATGTGCTCAGCATACACATTGAATAAGTATGGTGGAAAAGTACAACTGTGGCAACACCTTTCCTAATTTTAAACCATTTGGTGTTCTCTCATTCTGCTAGAACAACTGCCTCTTATATATGCACAGTTTCCTTGTGAGCACAATTATGTGTTCTGGGATATTCATTCTCCTTAATGTTGTCCATAGCTTGTCATGATCCACACAATTGAAAGCCTTTGCATAGCCAATAAAGCACAGGAAAATATCTTTCTGGTATTTTCTGCTTTTAGCCAAATTGCATCTGATGTCAGCAATGGTATTCCTCATTCCAAGTCCTCATCTGAATCTAGCTTGAACCCCTGGCAGTTATCTGTCAATTTATTTTTGCAGCTGTTTTTGAATTATCTGTATCAACATTTTGCTTGCATGGGATATTAATGGTATAGTCAGATGATTTCCACAATCCTTTGGGTCACCTCTCTTTGGAATGGGCACAAATATGGATATCTTCCAATCAGTTGGTCCGCTACTTGTCTTCCAAGTTTCTTGGCATACATGAGTAAGTGCCTCCAGTGCTGCATCAATTTGTTGGAATATTTTAATTTGTATCTTATCAATTCTCTGAGCCTTGTCTTTGCCAATACCTTCAATACACCTAGAACTTCCTCTTTTAGTATCACTGGCTCTTGATCATTGTTACCACTTGAAATAATTGAACATTGACCATTTCTTTTGGGTACAGGGATGCTATTCTTTCCATCTTCTCTTGATGCTTTCTGCATCATTCAATATTTTGCCCATAGAATCCTTTAAATTTGGAGGTCATGGCTTGAATTTTTTCTTCAATTCTTTCAGCTTGAGAAATGCTGAGTGTGTTCTTCTCTTTTGATTTTCTAACTCCAGGTCTTTGCACATTTTGTTATAATATTTGACTTTGTCATCTTGATATGCCCTTTGAAATTTTCTGTTCAGTTCTTTTACCTCCTTATATCTTTCATTTGCCTTAGCATCTCTATACTGGACAGCAAGTCTCAGAGTTTCTTCTGACATCAATTGTGGTCTTTATTATGCATAAAACGGTTGGTAATGAAGCAAAGAAGATTGGGGCAGAGGCCAAACATGGCAGTGGCCATTAGACCACGGGAACAAATAACACCATGATAAATGGAGAAAAGTTTGAAGTTTGTCAAAAGCTTCATTTTCCTTAGATCCACCATCAACACTCATGGAAGCAGTATTCAAGAACTCAAATGACACATTGCATTAAGTAAATCTACTGTACCAGACCTCTTTAAAATGTCCAAGTGCAAAGATGTCATTTTGAAGCCAGACCCAAGCCATGCTATTTCCAGTAGCCTCATATGCATGTAAAAGTTGGACAATAAATAAAGAAGATGATAGTAGAATTTATGCCTTTGAATTATGGTGTTGAAGAAAAATATTAAAGGTACCATGGACTGTTTGGAGATCAAACAAATCTGTGTTGGACTATGTACAACCATAATGCTTCTTAGAAGCCAACATGACCAGACTTCATCTCTTGTACTTCAGACATAGTATCAGGTGGGATCTGTGACTGGAGAAAGACATCATGCTTGATAAAGTAGAGGGAAAATGAAAAAGATGGAGCTATCCAACAAGATGGATTGGCATAGTGGTCACAACAATGAATTCACACTTAGCAGCAATTGTGAGAATGGTGCAGGACTGAGAGGTGCTTCGTTCTGTTGTACATAGGATCACTTTGAGTGGAATTGAAATTATCTTCTCATCTTTCAAGATGTTAGGGAAATTTTCTTCCAGAAGCTCTTCTACGATCTCTTCTGTGGATTTCTTTGTTTCTTCTTGCTCCGGAATGCCAATAATTCTTACATTATTCCTCTTCATGTTATCCAGCATGAATCTTAGACTTTCTTCAGATTGTTTTATCCTTTTAGCTGCTTGTTCTTCTACCTTGGCAGTATTGAGAGATCTGTCTTCCAGCTCGTTAGTTCTGGCTTCCATCTCTTCTAGTCTGCTCCTTTCTCCTTCAATGCTATTGTCTATTTCTGATATCTTATTGTTGATCACCTGGGCATCTTTTTGCAGGTTTTGAATTGTTTCCAATGCTGTGTCTATCCTATTTGATTGTTCCTGGAGAATTTTTTTTACTTCTTCCTTATTTTCCTCAACCCCTTTTTGGATCATTTGAATTTGTTTCCTTATCATTCTTCTGAATTCCCTCTCAGGCATATCCAAAACCTGCTCCTCCTCCTCTATGAAGGCTTTGTCTGTCTCCAGTTCATTTGCGTCTGCTTCTTTCTTCTGCTTTTGGACATGCTTTGATAAAGTTGATTGTTTCTTTTTGGTCATGGTTATTGTTTTATTATTATTATTATTGTTATTAATGTGATCAGGAGATGGGCTTCCCTCTTCGTCTGTAATGCGTAGCAAATGTTGTCGGGTCTCGTCTAAGTGGTGGAATATTATGTTGTAGCTTGGCTATATGGCCACGATTGCTACTTCTTCTTATGGGAAGTAGGGAGGATAAGTTCCCACCTCCAGGAGGGATGTGTAGTCAACAAGAACTCTCCGTGCGTGGGTGCGCTGTACCCAGCTGATTTTTATTGAGATCTCAAGCCAGGGCGGGGAGACTTGGGCAGCGGGGGGAGGAAGTTATATCTCCTCTGGCCCTTCTGGGAGATGCCGTTTTCCAAACGTACCAGCCCTGGCCCCCGCCTTCTAAACTCTGCTGTCAAGGAAGCCACCCGCAGTCCCCGCAGGAAAGGGTCCCAAAATACGTGCTTTTCTTTATCCTTATTAGCATGATTTCTCAAAAATGTGAGCCCAGGAGGGTTTATGATAGTCCAAAAGCTGTGGGACTAGTCTATGAATGTTTCCTTTGTGAGATCCCACTCGTTTTTTTTTTTTTCCTACTGGAGCAAGGCCCTACCTTTTCTGGCTGTCCTGCCATACCAGAAGTTGACTCATGCACTTTTGATTGAGCTTTGTTTTATTGTATTTTTCAGAAATTGAAGGTATGTCGCAACCCTGGGTTGAACAAGCTGATGAGCAGCACCGTTTTCCCAATAGTATGGCATGGCTCTGTAGGACAAGCACTGCACTGCTAACAACAAATCTGGTGGTTCAAATCCATCAGTCACTGCTTGGAAATCGTAGACAGGGTGACTATGAATCAGAACTGTTTCAACAGCACAAAACAACAACAACTTGTTCTCACTTTGTGTTTCTGTGTCACATTTTGGTAATTCTCACAATACTGCAAACTTTTTATAACACTATTGTACACTTCAGAGACTGCAATAGAGTGTGAACATAACTTTCACATACATTGGAAACCACAAAATTCATGTGACTCTCTTTATTGCAATATTCGCTTTCTTGTGGTGAATCCACAATATTGCTAAGGAATGCCTATATAAAATTAAGACTGGAAGAGTCGATTCTCACCCTTGCTACTTCCAACTCTCTTCCTAAACATTGCCCTTACACATTCATAATGCTGTGTCCAGATTGCATTTGCTGAGTTGATAGTTAAGAGTGTCCCTTGGGTGATGCTACATCTTCATGGGACGGTGAGTCCTCCAGGGTAGAAAGATCCATGTGACTAATTGCAAAGGGTCCTAGGAAAGTGTGCTTGGATGAGTCAGTGGGGAGAGTGTTATTGCTCTGCTGCAGGCAAGGGACACATTGCTGAAATGCCCTTCTGTTGCACGTTGTTGAAATGGTCCTCTGCTGCAGAGAGGAGAGGGCAGGGATGACAGAAGAAGATGATGAAGATCTGAGAGAACAGTAGTAATCACCTTTACCTCTAAGGTGGTTGTTGCACGCTTCCATCAAGCTGGCCTCTGACTCATAATAACTTCCCATGTGTTACAGAATAGAGCTACTGTATAATTTCCTTGGCTGTAATATTTATGGAAGCAGATTGACAGATCTTTTTCTGGTAATGCCACTGATGGTCCCACCTGAGAACCTTTAGTCTAAGAGACAAGTTCAAATTCCTTGCCCCACCTAGAGACATGACAATACACACAGCAGAATGGAATTTCATATTGTCTTGCACCATTCCCATAATTGATTGTGATTTATAGAAATCATTGGTTGATTTTGAGAAAGAGATCATCAGGCCTTTCTTCCTAGTCTTATTTCTTTTGGAAGCACTGCTGAAACCTGTTCAGTGGTGGCTATGCATGAAGTGCATTGATGGGGAATTGAAAATGGATGTCCCACGTGGAAGAAGGAAATTTTACCACTACATCACCATTACCCCTCACCTCCTGAGGTTGCTGTTATTGTTTGATACCATCAAGTCAATTCCAGCTCATAGCTATCCTATGAAAGGGACATTACCCAGTTGTGGGCTCTCTTAAAACTCTCTGCTGTGTTGACCTCATTGTTGCAGTCATTGTATCAATTCATCCCACTGAGTGTCTTCTTCTTTTCTGCACACCCTCTACTTTAGCAAACTTAATGTCCTTCTTCAGGGACTGATTCCATCTGATAGTATTCCCAAAGTAGGTGAGATGAAGTCTTGTCTTCTCTGCTTCTAAGGAGCATTATGGTAGTACATCTTCTGAGACCGATCTATTTGTTCTTCTGGCAATCTCTTGCATAGCCAATATTCTTGGCTAACACCATAGTTTCAATATTCTTGGCTAACACCATTGCTTCTGCTTCGATCTTTCTTATTCATTGCCCAGAAGTAGTGGTAGCCATTGTGGAGAATGGATGATGGATCAGAGAGATGTTAAGGAGGTGAAGATGACAGACTCCCGTGAAGAGGTGGAAGAATAAGGTCAGCTAAAACTGTGATGTTTCAGAGGCAAGAATAGTAGGAGAGTCACCCTGACTAGCATCTGACCAGAAGAATTTGGGATCCAGAAGGAGCACAGGGTGCAGGCTGTCAATACCTAGTTTTATGGACCTCAGAGGAATGAGGTTCTGAGAAGCTGGGCCTTGAGTGCAGACAGACACGTTGCCTTCTCAGATACATCCAGCCCTCCCCTTGAGGCTTGACATTGACAGTGGACCATGTTTATTTCTCTAGGTAATGAAGACCTAAAGTTCACCTCTTTATGGAAGTTGTTGTTGTTGTTCAGTGCTGTGGAGTCAGTTCCAACTCAGGGTAAACATTTTTCGGTATGCAAACTTTGAGACCCACACTGAAATATGTAAAGGTGGGGATGGCAGGACAAAATGCAGTTGGAGTGTTCCAGAAAAATCCTGATGCCCACTTCGCTCTGCTATCTGATCTGACAAGAGGTGTTATGCATGGAAACTCCATGGACAGGTCGTCCCCAACAAGGAGAGGGAAGGAGTCTCAAAGAACTGTGGTCACTCATCACAGGTTTATTGGGCAGACCCTGGAGAAGTGGCCCAGGTTGCTGGGACAGATGTCTATAGAGTGTGACATATTCTGGGGTCTTTTCATTCTAGGGTGATTCAACAGGGCACACCACTCCTCAGTGATAACGGTGCATACCTGGGTCTCTTTGACTCAAAGGGAGACTTTGCTTCAAATTCTATGTCACTCTGAGAGTTGGGTTTCTAAGCAGCAAACAAACCAAAAATCATCAATTCAATTCCAACATATAGTGACCCTAAAGGAAGGAGTAGACCTGCTTCTTAGGACAGAGTTGCACTTCTGGCCTGGCTGAGCGGGTCATTCTTAGGAAGATTGGAAAGTGAGCAGTTTGTACATAAAGGAACAGATGGAATCTTGCAGGGAAGGTATTGAGAGAACTTACAAATTCAGGGACAGGACAGGTTTAGAAAGAGATGCTGGTGGAATAAAAGCAAGGTGGCAACCACTGGGCAATAGATTCAGAGAGCATCAGAGCCCAGCTGCTGAATTTCCTGCAATGAGCCTGACCCCACTTGTTGATCATTCCTAGAGGAATTGTCTCATTGGTGATTATTTACAGATAACGTGAGGATATGTGCTTGCTTCCAAATGGCCTTTTTGTAATTTTTGTTGTATTTAATGTCCAGCTGTTTTGCTATGGCTTCTTGTTTCCAATTCAACATCTGGAGGAACTCATTAAATTGGAAGACAATGAGAGATTGAGAGATTCTCTTCTAATTAAAAAGAAAAAAAAAAGCAACAAACTCATCAAGAGTGTCCACACTGGGAGGAACAAACAAACAAACAAAACATAGTCTTGCTTAATGTGTAGGGCAATTTGATGGAAGAAAAGGAATTGGTTACCAAATTGGGCATATCAAAATAAGCTTGTTAAACAAAGTATTTGGACATGTCATCAAACATCAGGAGAGACCAGTCCCTGGAGAAAGCCACCAGGCTTGATCAAATAGAAGGGGAGCAACAAAGAGAATGGCACCCACTGAGATTGATTGAACAATGGCTGCAGCAATAGATTCAAACATAACAACAATTGGGTGGATGGTGAAAAACAAGGCAGTGTTTTTGTTTTGTTGTGATAACTATAGTTGGAACCAGCTTACCAGTACCAAACAACAACAACAATATCAAATCAATGTATTTAGTTTAATATTTATCAAAAGCATGCCTTTACTGATTACATTCTACTATGAGCTATAAAGTCATGTTTAGATTCATACCCAGACTTTCTGTACCTCCTGGTGGCTTGTAACTCACTCAATGGACCTACCCAAGAAAGCTGTGTGACGCTAAAGACTGGGGTGACTGTGTTTTAGACATAAGTGCTCAATTGAAGGAGTTCTCAGGTGGTATAACCAGATAACATGCTCAGCTGATCATTGAAAGGTCGGATGTTGGAATCCACCCAGAGTAGCCTTAGAAGAAAAGTCTGGTGATCTACTTAAAAAATATATATCCATTGAAGAGTCTATGGAACATGGTTCTACTGAAACACACATTAGGTTGCCATGAGTCAGAATCAATGATGGTGTGCGATCTACTGGTTTATATGACTGAAACATTATCCTGAAAATCTTGCCCGTGTCACTCATGCATCTGTGATAGTATGGGGTGTTTGGCAGATTTCTTATGAGAAAAATAGTGACTGCTTTTATTTAAAAAAATAATAATAATAAGCATTTTTAGCAAACTCCAAATGCTGGTGAGGGTGTGGAAAGTTTGGAATCCTACACTATTAGGATTGTAAAATGGTACAACCACTGTGGAAACTGGTATGATGTCCTAAAATGTGGAACTACAAATTCTGTATGACCCAAGATTCTTTCTATTTGTGATGTATCTTCAAGAAATAAGAGCCATGTCACAAATAAATCTATGCACACCCATGCTCCATGTTCACTGAAGCAGGATTCACAATAGCAAAAAGATGGAGACAGCATAAATACATGCCACCAAGAGACACACACAGTGCAGTACTATGCGGTGCTGAAGAATAATGATGAATCCACAAAAGACATGATACCATGAATGAACCTGGAGGACATTATGCTGAGTAAACTAGTAAGTCGCAAAAAGGACAAATATTGTATAAGAACACAATTGTAAAATATGTCACATTAAAAGAAACATTCTATGATAGCAGGAGTAGGAAGGAAGGGAGAGTAATGCCCCGTCTAGAAGGTTTTTGTTGTTGTATTTAATTTCTACCTGTCCTGAAATATTCTTTTGAGTTTTTTTTCAACCATTAAAACAAAATTGAGAAAACTTTCTTAGCTCATGAACCTTACAAAACCACCAATAAATAAGGTGTCCTCTAGTTGGTTTTGACCCATAGCGACCCTGTGTAAGGTTTCTGAGTAACAGCTGCTGAGATTGAACCACTGACCTTGCAGATCAAATTGACTTTGCAATGTAGCGCATTAACCCACAAAGCCACACCAGGATTCTGGTAGGATACAAATATTTAACTACACAAAAAATGATCACTAAATGTTTTAAACTGTGCGTTGATACTGAAAAAAAAAATGATAGATTTTTTTTTTAAATCTTGAAAACTTGAAATAAAAATATTTGTTTATTTATTTTAATACTAAATGATTCATACTCAATACCCACAACAACCTTTTGAGGAAGGTGTCATTATTTCTTTTTTTCTTCTTTATTATTATATATTTTTTTCTTCTTTTTTATTTTTTAAAGTCTCATCCTCATCACCCAAGTTAACATGTGTCTACTCTCTAGACAGTGTCTACTCTCTAGACACATGTTAACTTGGGTGGTGAGGATGGCGATTAAAAAAATAAAGAAGAAAACAATAAAATTAAAAAAATAAAATAAAGAAGGGAAAAAAAAGAGATAATAGGACCTTCTTCAAAGGGTTGTTATGGGTATTGAGTATGACTCACTCAGCATTAAAATAAATATTTCTAGTGTACAAGATTAAAAATAATTAATCAATGGTGTGTTTTTTTTCAGTAGAAAAACAGTTTAACACATTTAGTGATCACTTTTTGTGTAGTCAAATGTGTCCTAGTGGCTGCATATGGTCATTGAGAGAAGGGAGTTTTGTACTTATTATTTAAATCTTAGTGATTGGCTACTTGTGAGGGGTTGACTTCTGATGACATTACTGAGAGTTGCATATTGTTCTTCCACAAAACTTTGCTGGCCTTAGCCTTGGTGAGAAGGCAGTGCTTTTGGAAAAACCATAGCATCCCTCAAGACAACTGAACAGTGAAGAAGGAAGGCCACAGAAGAATTAATGGTTTGAATTATGGTGTTGGCAAAAAGTAGTGATTATGTTATGTACAAATCTATCTTGGTAGAAGTACAAGTAGAATGTTCCTTCGAAGTGAGGATGGTGAAGTGTCATTTCGCATACTTTGGAGATGTCATCAGTATGGAAAAGTCCCAGGAGAAGGTCTTCATGCTTAGTAGAGGGCCAGCCAAAGAGAGGAAGACCCTCCAGGTGATGAATTGACACAGTGGTTGTGACAATAGGCTCAAAGATACCAACTGTGAGGATGACACAGTGCAAGGCAGTGTTTTGTTCTTTTGCGCATGAGGTCACTATGAGTCAGAACCTTCTCAAAGGAAGCTAACAGCAATAACAACATGGTTCACTCAAAGCAATGCCCTTCCTGCTGGTAGAGGGACTGCCCGTTGTCCCTGATGGGTGAGGGCCTGGTACATGCTCAAGGGCCAAAGATGACGTGAGTGAACACAGACACGGATCCAAAAATAATGGAATTCAATCACTGGTTTTAAAAATACATGCATGCTTCACTTCATTGCAAGGAAATGTAAGCTTTTGAATTTTTTTATTATTATTATTGTGACTTGGCTGAAATTTTATAGAATAAATTGGTTTTCCATTCAACAATTCATGCACATTTCGTTTTGTAACAATAATTACAATCCCCCCGATGTAATAGTACTCTTGCCACATCCTCCCTGTTTTTCCCATTCCCTTAGTCCTTTCTGCCTTCTGAGAGTTATCCTTAGGTAAGCACTGCCCTTTTGGTCTCACATAATTGATTGTTCTAATGAGCATGCACCTTCTGGGTGTTACTGGTCACCTTTTAAACCTGAAAGTTGAGCTTCAGGGTTGAGTTCAGTTCAAGACCTGAAAAGCATTTAAAGGTTATAGTCTGGGGGGATCTACAAGATATAGACTATCTGATATAGTCTTCTGCCAGACCAGTAAGTGGGGGCTTTTATTATTTTTAAAAATTATTTTGAGTTTTGTTCCACATTTTCCTCCTTGTTTGTCTAGTATCTTCAAATGTGATCCCTTTTAGAACAGTTGATTTTAAAGTTTCCTCACTACAAAGACAAGCAACTGGGCTTCATTTTTCCTTCGTTCTAAGACCTCCTAAGGAGATACAGTGGTGCTGTGGGTTAGGCATTTGGCTGCTAACCTCAAGGTCAGTGGTTCAAATCCACCAGCTGCTCCATTGGAGAAAGAGAATACTGTCAGCTCTTATAAAAATGTACTTTCTTGGAAACACTATATAAAGTTGCTATGGGTCAGAAGCAACTTGACAGTAGTGGATTTTATTATTATTATTATTTTAAATGTAATGGCCTCCAACAAGCCAGTGATACTTCCCAGTCTAAAAGAAGCAAATTTTCTCTTGTCCCCCTAAGAATCTTTTAAAATCCATCCGTGATCAGCATTCCTACACAGGCCTGATATAAAATTTGCTTTGATCCCTTTAACTCGCTCTAATAGGAATGTTTTCTTTCTTGGACCTGATTGTCCATTCCAGATCTTCTCCACAGGAAGAGGGTAAAGCCGTGACTGGCTCTAGGTGAATTTTCAAATCGCTGTCCTTGTTTGGTATCAATGGGTTGAGACCTTCTTAACGCATTTCACATGTGATCTTTTAAAGCTGTCAAACCAGAATGATTTTCAGTCACTTTGCTCTGGAGTGGATTTAAAATCATGTCCCAAAGGTGGTAGATTAATAGATTAAAAAGGCAAAGTATTAATCGAATGCACCGTCCTGTCTCCTTACCCATAAGATATAGTATAGCTGTCATCTGGCTGTGACAGTTCCTCAATGAAACATCAACGTATCTAGAGTTGACTTCTCATAAACGTATCTGCTCACTATTGTACCTAAGCTTTCTCCTAAACACGCTCAAAACTGGGTATGAGAAAGATAGACAGTATCCAGAGACCACCAGACCCACATCTCTAATGTGTCCATTTTGACATAGAAGAATGTTACCTTACTTGTTCTAGGTAACTCAGAGTTGTGTGATCGAGGAGTATTTAACTTCATTATTAATTTTTTTTCATCACATCCTCTTAAGTTACCAAGGGGAATAGGCAGGGAATGCTAAAGACATCCATTCACTTCAACATATAGCTATTAAGAAAGATCAGGTAAAAATGAGACTTTGGATCAATTGTGTGGGAATGCTCACCAGCAGATCCTTGGCACACTTTTTGTTTTCTTCACTGACAGATAAACTCTTGTTGTGTTCAGGGGCAGGTGGGGTTCATTTATTCTAGTACATTTTTCAGTTCCCTGGTCAATTTCTGGAGCAGAAGTGGGATTCTACATTGTATGAAAAGAATATAATTTTAGCTCTTTCCTCAGATGAGACACAAGTCTTCTCACTGGATCAGAACACAAGTGCTAAAGCATCATTAAGTCCTAAAAACATTGGATACCCACACTGCAGTTCCCACTAGGTGCTGGGGATGAACATGTTTTATGCCAGTTAGGTGTAGCGTTTTCCTCCTCAGACCTAGTTCTTCCCACAGCAGAATGGTGAATGTGTGAGCAATTCTAAAATAGAGTCTCGGCACCTCTTTTCTCTTGTCTCAGAGAATCATACATGTCAGACACACCAGTTATTGTTAGGTGTCCTTGAATCATTCCTGGCTGATGGTGACCCATGTACAAGGAATGAAATACTGCCCTGTTTTGTGTTGTCTGCAGGATTGGTTAGACTTTAGACCTTTGGGATGCACAGGGATTTCACTGGTTCATTTTTGGAAGTAAATTACCAGGACTTTCTTCCTAGTCCATCTGAGACTGGTAACTTCACTGAAACCTGCTGATCATCTTAGCAACATGCAAGCCTCCATTGACATATGGGTTGTGTATGCACATAAAATGCATTGGCCCCAAATAGAATCCAGGTCTTTTGCATGTTGTTATTGTTGTTAGGTGCCATTGAGCAGGTCCAACTCCTAGAGACCCTATGCACACAGCAGAACAAAACAGTGCCTCGTCCTGGGTCAGCATCACAGTTGTCATTAGGCTTGAGTGTCTTGCTACTGTCACTGTGTAAATCCATCTCATTGGGGGGGGGTCTTCTTTTTTATCATTGACCCTCCACTTTACCAGTCATGATGTCCTTCTCCATGGACTGGGCCCTCTTAATAACATGTGTAAAGTATGAGCGAAGTCTTGTCTTTCTCGCTTCAAAGGAGTTTCCTGGCTGTACTTCTTTCAACACAGATTTGTCTCTTCTTCTGGCTGTCCATGACACTTGAATATTTTACTCCAAAACCGTAACTAAAATGCATTGATTTTTAAAATTCCTTGTCCAACTCTCACATGCCTATGAGGCAATTGGAAATACCATGCTTGAATCAGGTGCTCCTTAGTCCTCAGACTAATATTTTTACTCTTGAAAAGTTCGAAGAGGTCTTATATAGAAGATTTACCTAAAGCAATACTTTTTTTTTTTTCTTTTTTGATTTCTTGACTGCTGCTTCCATGAATGCTAATTGTGGATCCAAGTAAAATGAAGTATTTGGCAACTTCAATCTTTTCTCCATTTATATGAATATTGTTTATTGGTGCAGTGGTGAGGATTTTTGTTTTTACATTGAGTTCCAACCCATACCAAAGGCTGTGGTCCTGGATATTCATCTGCAGGTCCTCTTCACTTTCAGCAAGCAAGGTTGCATCATCTACATTTTGCAGGTTCTTTATGACTCTTCCTGTAATTCTGATGTCATGTTCTTTTTCACATTATGCAGCTTCTTGGATTACGTGCGCAGCATACATGTTAAATTCTATGACTAAACCACCTGTATCTCCATGGCACATAGCAGGTACTGGATGAATGTTTGATGTGTAAAAACCTGTTAAGGTGACTTATGTTGTATGTTGCTTTGAGCTCATTTCACCCAGGAACCCAACATATCATCCTTGTAACAGCCTTTATATTCTCACCCTCCGAAAGGACTTTGATTACTCACTTACATGCATTGTTTCCAGAACATTCTTTCATATATGTTCAATAGAAATCACACCAGTCTTAGGACATGAGATTGACTTTAGAACCAGTCTCCCACCCCCATGATGATGGGAATGATGGCAGATAGGTTAGACTTCCGTGACAAAAGTATGCTTTATATTACTAACATGTGCTAACCAAGCACATTTCTTGTGAGTTTGAACGTAGATGCTACAGCTCAGTTCAGTCATGTGTTTTCTTCTTCTAAAATCTCAGACGCAAAAAAATTCTTCCACAAGCCCCTTGGTGGGTTCTCCTACCCCTTAAATCACGGGGATGTCTGGAGCTTCTTGTCCCCAATACCACATTTTCTATGGTGTTCTTTCAAAGTATGTTCCTGCAAAAGTACTTTGGAGCTGCATTTGAAAGTCTTAAAAATTATTATTATTTTCATTTCACCATGAAGCAATGGGGCGGAACGGCGCTAGCTGCCATAGGCGAAGCCCCTTCACTAACTGTCTGCAGAGGCTCAGATCGCCTGAAAGGTCCCCTAGCTGGATCTTAGAGTCAGGGCCAGCAGAGCCCTATTCTACAATGGTCTGGTGTTCTGCACATTCCAAACCCAGAATCGGTGCTGCTACCTGATCATGCCACAGGGAAACAGACAGCTCACTGCAAAGACAAGGCCAACTTAACTTCTGAGACTCCATGTAAGTTGTCTGAATGAGAGACAAAGATACTAGCATCAGAATGCTCCCAGAAATCAGTCCCCTTCTAGAGGCTTGGCCTCTGAGGGGGTCCTGGTGATACCAGCCTGGCAAGATGCTGGTTGGAGACTGTGAAGTGTGAGATGCACAGTGGGTAGGGCTCCTCCAAGAAGTCAGGCTCTCTGTACTGCCCTGGCCCATCAATGGTGCAGGAAGGGACTGTGTAAGAAATATGTTGGCCCAGTGGAGCAGACGAGCGGCAGAGAGAGGATGGAGTGGTAAGGAAACAAAGATATATTAGGTATTCGGGGGTTAGTATTCCCTGGTGATTTTTTGATGTATTCCAGAATTAGGTGTTTTCATGAAGGTGCATTGGGCTCCATCAGCCTGTTGAATGCACCATTAGAAATTCAGGTCAAGAACAGAGCTCTTTATTGTCATCCTTTCAAAGCTATATTTTTTAAAACATGATTTTGTTGTGAATGCCACGATTTAAAACTCTGTGTTCTCAGGGTCACATGCTGTATGAAGAATGGTGTCCTCTCTTATGTGATATGTATAAGTGAATGGGATGATGAGCCCTACTCCGCATAGGGCTGCCCTCAGATGGCCTGGGTCCAACTTTGATTGCCCTTCTCCTAAGGGCTGTGGGAGGCAGTCAGACCTCACATCTCACAGTTGCTGCCCACTCAGGTGCTGCATCTCTAAGTTGGTGAGTAGCCAACGACTGAAGGAGAACTTCCAGATGGTCATTTCTCACTGTCTGCTGCCTGGTGTGGAATGAGCCCTTTGTGGATATTGGCTCACATGGTTGTGGCTACTGTATGTGTGAATATCTCCATTCAAACACTGATTTGTACCTATTTGTACAGTTTTATAGTAGCCATCTAGGTAATTCTGATCCATGGAGACGCCGTGTGTATGACACAGTAGAACTGTGTCATAAAGGATCTAAAGGGTTGATTCCTTTAAAGTAAATAGCCAAACTTTCTTTCAAGGGTTTTCTGGGTGAACTCAAACCTCCAATCTTTCTGTTAGCAGTTGAGTACATTGGCCAATCACTGTGCATTAATCAGTCATTACAAACCCTATGAGTACATTTCTCCTCAGACATATATGTGGTCACCAAGAGTCAGAGTTGACTTTATGGCAACCGAAGTTAGTTTTTTTAATATTTAGCAGCTGGATTGATGGGTTTGGTGGACTGGAAGAAGGATATGTGAACAGAAGGCCTTGGACTGTGGGTGTTCATGGAACCCCCACATCAGGAGTAGGGCTAGAGAAGAATAGAGGCCCAAGAATGGAACGATGAGAAATCCTGACATCTGGGAAACAGAGAGTCTCAAGGAGGAAAGCAGAAAGGGGGCCCAAGAGGGTTGGAGGTGACACAGGGTCATGCGATGTCTTAAACTTAAGGGAAGATGACCGCAAATGTGTCAAGTGAAAGGAACCGGAAATAGTGGACTTTGGGGTTTATCAGAATTGGACAGACACCTCAGGGTTTGTGCTAGAACCACTCGGTGACAGAAAAGGTGACAGAGTGGTCACATTTTAATAACCATTTTAAACAATCAGACACCAAAAGTGTGACTTTCTTATTTTTTATATTTGAGAAAAGTAAAGAACTTTTTCTTAATGAATTTTTTTTTTTTTAATGCAACATTTTGTAAACTGGGCTTCCATTTTTTGGTAACTGCATGGCATCCTGTAAATCCCTTTGTTTTTCACCAAATGCACAGGACAAAGTACTTCGTAAGGGAAGGGCCTTCTTCTGCTCTATTCCAGGGCTATGAATCCCACGCCGTCCTTCACCGGCACTATTCAGTGACAGAGAAGGAGAAAAGGAGAAAGCAGAGGTAAGTCAGGCAGGCAAGGCTCAGATGGGTGCATACAAGCAAATTCACAAGGAGAGGCGTCTCCTTGGCTCCTTCAGCAGCGCTGGCTCAGGTCTAGAGGTTTAATTTTAGATGGAGAGGAAAGAGACTGGATTATTTTTCTCCATTTCAGTCGCAGGCACAGTTCCCAGACCTTATGCTTATTTAAAAACAATCAAAAGAGGAGTAGTGTGTGTGTGTGGATGGGGGATGGGGTGGAAGAGATAATAAAGGAGGTAGGGAGAGAAAGATAAGGAGCACTGAATGAATCGGACACCCTATGAAAGCAGCTCCAATTTAAGACCTAAATGGATTTGTTTCAATTTTCTTTTGGTTGTGGCTTTTCTACTCCCCAAGTAGCTATAGATAGAGGCATTACTGGGGTCTCTTGTTAGATTTCCTGCTACCTTTGTAAAGAACCCCAGATGCTTTAAGAAATGTTGAAGATGAAGAAGTATGAATTGAATTGTGTCATCATAAAATCAGTGCTTGAATCCTAACCCTATACCATAAGACGTGATCCTGTTTAGAAGTAAGTTTTCTCTATTATACTAAGGCGGTCATGCCAGTATAGGTTGTGTCCCAAACGTAATCACCTCTGAGTGACACAAATGGCGGAAAGGAGAAGATGGGGTCACATATGAGGGAGACTGATTCCATGTGAACATTGCCAAGAACCAAGCAACACACAGGGGGCACTCACAAGGCAGAAAAATCACTCACCATGATTTTTGGCAGTAAATTACCAGGTCTTTCTTCTTAGTTTTGCTAAGTCTGGAAACTCAACTGAAACATGTTCAACATCACAGCAACATGGAAGCCTCCAAGGACCAGGAATTAAACCTTGGTCTGTTACATGAATGGTGAGAATTCTACCACTGACTCAGCACTAGCCTTCCTGTGTGTGGAGGATCCCGGTTTTTCTAGGTGTTCCAGTATTCCTTAGTACTTTACACTGTCTCTTCCTTCAGACAAACAAGCACCTCTCCATTGAGAGCAAGGGCGATCCATTCAAAACAGAAGGTTTGTTTTATTCTGTGTGTGTTTATCTAGTCAGGCTACGGAGTTTTTATAATAAATCAGTCAGTGTGGTTTCTAAGGTGTGGACAGAAACTCAGTCTATCTATTCAAAACCCTAATGTCAAAGGGATTCTTAAAAGAAAATTTTTATACACATATGCATGCTTTTCTTAACATTTCCCGCTGGGTTTATTTAGCATTTTGTTTTGGGAATCTGAGACAATCTGAAAAGCTCTTGAGATCCATGAACACAAATTAACAGTGACTGCTAGGAACAGTTCTAGTCACTGACAGAACAAAGCTTTTTCTGTGAGCAAAATCTACCGGGCTGCCTTCCAGATAGTTCTGGAGGACTAGATTTGACCTCTGTCTCTTCTGTGATTTTAGTTTCTTCTCGTTTAAATTGGAATTAATAATTTAAAAAAAAAATAGCAAATCTTGCAGTTTCACCATCATAAGGTCAAGGGGATTTGATTAATCTGCCACTTGTGTGTGAGAAGTGAGGCATTGATGGTTGAGTGGTGGAATTTTTCATCTTCCATGTTGGATACCCAAGTTCAATTCCAGGTCAGACCACCTCATGAACAGACACCTTCCATCTGTCAGTTGGTGTTCTTGAATGTTGCTATGATGATAAAACCAGTTTCAGGAGAGTTTCCAGACTGAGAAGAATAGGGGAAAAGACCTGAGAATTTGCTTCCAAAATTCAGCCAAAGAAAACCCTCTGTATCCCGAAGGTCTAATTCACAGCAGATCACGGGGATGGTGCAGGAATGGGTGGCTCTTCTGTTGTGCGTTTCTTGTTAACCACAACACAGCATGAGAAATTGAACTCTTGAGGAGAGATTTACAGATACCACAGGTGGCACCATGTTTGCTTAAAATAATCATATCACTGGCTAGTTTTGTGTCCATGGATGAGCCTTACTCCTACCTGGGAAGAGAGAAAGAGCTGCTTTTCCTACACCTGGTAAGACCCAAGGGCAAACACTTAGCATCTGCTCCCAAGAAGCTCTGTGTACCCCTTGATCGTTTTTTGTGTAACTCACTAAATGATAAGCCTTTGGAACACTGGTCAGTTCTCTTGACAATCACTTTAGAGGAAAAAACAAATTTGCCAAGAACAGCCAGGACTCTGTGTGTCTTGCCTTTGAAGACTTTGGAAAATGTAGATTGCGTGCCCAGCACCATAATTTGTACTTCAGAAGATAAGAGAGGTCTGGGGAAATGGAATTTATTGGCAGTAGGTTGACTCTTCCCTTTGTGACACATCTGCAGATCATTTCCCGGCTCAGTCTGTTTTTGGGTTTCCTGGTTATCAAAGCACAGAGTCACATCTGCCTGCCTCCTGATCATCGGTATTTCTCTGTATGCACACCAGCAGAGTCTGCTGCAAGCAACTTGGGACTTCAGCCTGGTTGGGCTGGAGAACATTGCACACAACCAGAGGAAGCTGAGCAGCACTCTTCTTTCTACCACAATTTTTCCTTCCTAAATATATTCCTAAGGAGCTCTGGTAGCGTAGTGGTTACGAATTGGGCTGGGAACCGCAAAGTCAGCAGTTCAAAACTGCCAGCTGTTCTGTGGGAGAAAGATGAGGCTTTCTGTTCCTGTAAAGATTTACAGCCTCAGAAACCCTGTACAGGGTCACTATGAGTCAGAACCGACTCCACGCACATAACAACAACAACAACAAGAAGTATATTCCTATGGTTTTGGTCAACTCAATGGAATTATTGATGTGGAGCTAGTGAGTTAGGAACAATTTTTGGTTAAATATCACCCAACTCTTCAAACCCATCAATTGTTAAGTGGGCAGGTTGAATATGTTTGGATTTAGCCAATTTCCATAATCAAAAAGTCAATTGTTGTCTAAGATATGCAAATAAAGCCTGGTGCATTTCCTTTTGTTGTTTGTTGTTCATTGTCATTGTGTTGGCTCTGACTCAATGCAACCTATGTATGTTGTTGTTAAGTGCTATGGAGTTGGTTGGACTCATAGCGACCTCGTGGTTCAAACAAACCTTGTCGTCAAGTTCTTATCCTACAGCATCACACCAAAACTCATACGTACAACAGAATGAAAAGTTACCTGATCCTGTATTACTGTTATGACTGTTATGATCAGTCGTATGCTTGATTCCATTGTTTGGGCTATTATGTCAATTCATGTCACTGAAGGTATCCCTCATTTCACTGACCCTGTTTTGTGAAACACAATGTCCTTTTCTAGAGTTTGGTCTTTGCTCATTATGTGTCCAAAGTGAGTTAGTTGAAAGCTTGTCATCTTTTCTTCTAAAGAACATTCTGGCTATCTTTCTTCTAGGAATGATTTATTCCTTGCCTTCCCAGGTCTTGGGATAGTCTCCAATCTCTGCTTCATTCATAGGGCAGGATGCTTTTCTCCTTAACACTCCTTTCTGACTCTCCTAATAGTTTCTTCCCCTTGTATTACCCTCCCTCCACCCCACAGTGGTGGGTACCATTCACTTGTTCACCTGCTGACAAGTCAGTTCTAGAAGCCTGGGTAATCTTGTAATTCAGTCAATACATTTGCCCAAACATAAGGATGCTTCTGAATAATCAATAGCATATTAGCTAAAAACATGGCTTTGCTTGGTTTCCAATATCAGTACAAGAAACAAAGTCAGATAAAAAGCAACTCCCCCACAAAACAAGCAAGATAATTGGCAAAAACAGAAACAAACTATCTTTGGTGGAGACAAAACTTCTTCAGCATCCTCTGTATGGCATCAGAGGCCCAGCTATGCCCATAGTTGAGGCCATTCCTGAAGCCACCCTGAACCTGGTGTTTGGAGTTTCACAGGAGCACCAGGGATGGCTTGTCATCTCTGTCCCAGCAACAACTTTGCTCCTACCTGGACAACCAGGGCCTGGACAAATGAACACATTAGAAATAAGGTCAAGGAATCTTATCCCAGAAATGTGTAGGTCAGCTCCTGTGAGCATGTGAATCCTCTGTGAGCACATTCGTGGAGTGTGAGGAAACACAGCAGTACTGGCACCACTAAACAGGTCCGTAAAGTAGTGGGGGTCTTGAGGATTCATGTCACCAGTGGCTATAGATGCCGACAAGCAGAATCTGAACATCCCAACAGCTAAGCGTCTTGATGGACAGCATTTTCCATTCTTTGTGTGCGTTTTCTCATGGGGAAGTGGGAAGGATTTCTTATGAAGTCCAGATTTATTTCTTCTCATGACTGTTAGGCAAACAGTCATGGCAATGGCCTTAGTGGCTGCCTATGTGTGTATTTGCCATAGATCAAACCTCAGCCCTAGTTTGTAGCAATTGCAGGACACACTTGATTCTTCCATCCTTAGTGGTTACTTTTCTACAAACATGCAATCATGACAAGCACTACGTGTGATGCTGTAGGAGTAACACTAGACAGCTAACTACAAAGCTGGCAGTTCAATTCTGCCAGCCACTCCTTGGAAACCCTACACAGTGTTGCTGTGAGTCAGAATCAACTCAGTGGCACTTAAAAACAACAGTCCTTATTTTAGACTCAACTCTTTGCAGAGCATAGGAAACTCATTTTAGCATAGGAAACAAGCGCCTGTGTTAACAATCTTATAAAATCTGGTCTTTGGGCTCCATAAAGCCACCCTAAACAGAATGAACAAAACACATAAATGAATCACAGCACACTGTTACTCTCTAAGTTCATGGAAAGTCTTAGTGAGGAGTAGATAGAGATGCCCCTCACCCACAATTATTGCTGTCTTCTCTTGTTTGTCTCAATCGTACATAAACAATTAAAAAAGAAAGTAAGAGAGAAAAAAGAAGAAAGGAAGGAAAGAAAGAGAGAGGAAAGAAGGAAGAAATTCTAAAAAGGCAAGCAAATAAGATAGAAGAAAAAGAAGAAAGAAAGGAAGAGGAAGAAGTAAGGAATCAAGGGAGAGGAAAGGAAAGAAAGAGAAGAAACAGTAACAAGATACCCTATGGATGTCCTGAAAGAGAGTAACTGAAATCCTGTGATCAGGTGATGGCCCTTCAGAAAAACTCACCACCAGTTCATGTTTGCTTAGAAGGAACAGGCACTGATGTACTGTTTGGCTGAAGAAAGCCTTAAAGAATTCAATCTGTTTACAGGAAGTGATGGCCTCCTCTCTTTCAATATTGATCTAAAGCCCTGGGGGAAAAGCTGATGGAAGGGCTATAGTTTAGGATTACTGAGCATCATTGTCGGCAGCAGTAGAAACTCCTGAAGGTGGCAGCAGCAGCAGACTCCTATACTCTGTGTAGCAGGATTACAGTTCCCCTTGGACTAGCCAAGCGCAAAACATCTTGTGAGTCTGACTGAATGTGTCCAGACTGGATGGACAGGTGAGAATCATGGCCCTGTGAGACTGAACCCCAGATTTAGGATCCTCTCCTATAGTGAGTGCCTTTCCCACCTGTTCCGGATTCCCCTGCAATCCCTTACATTTCCTCATTCTGTTCCACTGCTACTATGGCTTGCTCACCTGGTTATTGTCACTTGTTTACTCGTTCGTCACTTATTGGCCAATTCCTTGGCGTTGAAATCACATCCACTGCTGATGTTAACTAGACTCCTTCAGTCCTGTGGTATTTTATATGTCACTCTGTCCCCAATAACAACTTAAAGTAATGTCATTGTATTAGTTTTCTAGAACTACCATAGCAAAGTATCATAAACTAGGTGGCTGAAAAAAACAAAAATGTATTATTTCACAGCTCTGGAGGCCAGAGGTGAAAAATCAAGGTGTGGACTGGCTACGATCAAGGTCTGAGTGCTCTAGGGAAGAATTCTTCCTCGTGCTTACCAGACTGGCTGTCCACAACCCTTGGTGTATGGTCACTTCCCTATACGATCTGTCTCCATGTTCACATTGTTCCTTCTCGTCTTCTGTGTCAAATCTCTGTCTGCTTCTCTCTTACAAGTATACATAGAAATGCAGTCAGGGCACACCTACATTATCCAAATATTCTCCCAATCTCAGAATCCTTAAGTGAATCACATTTGCAAATCACTGATTTATTTCTTTAGGTAAAGAAGGTAACATTCATAGGTCCAGAGATTCGGTTGTAGATATATTTTGGGTATGCATTGTTTCATAACAAAGCTTCTAAAGTTTGGTAGCGTAAAGAAGACATTTCAATAAGTTCACGGATTCTATAAGTAAGGAATTTGGATGGGAGGTAACACAGATGGATTGTCTGTGATTCACAGTGTCCTGAGTGTAAATGTGGAATACTTCAAGGCCAGAGGTGATGAACACCTGGGGAATGGAGTATCAGGAGGGTCCTTCAACAGTGGTTGAGCTAGGATGACTCTAACACTAAGCTCAGCTGGATATCAGGGTGACCGATCTCCACATGCTGCTTGGATTTCCTCACATGATGGTCACTTTAACATAGTCCAGATCCTCATATGATGGCATAGTGTTCCAGAATGGCTGCTCCAGTGAATGCAGGAGAAGCTGTATGACTTTTTAGGGCTTAGCCTAAGAAATCAGAAGCACCATTGTTCATTCTAAAGATGGAAGCAGTCATAAGCCCTCCCACATTTAAGAAATCATGTGTGCATCTGGTTGGGAGGAGGAATGTTAAGACGTGTTGTGGCCATTTTTATCTTTTAAAAAATTACAGTCTGCTCATAAATTATTTACATTCTTTACTTGAGGAAAATGCACTCATAGTGACCCTTTATTTCAGAATAGAACTGCCCCATATGGTTTCCAAAACTTGAGTCCTGGTGTGGTGCTGTGGGCTAATGTGCTGGACTAGAAAGTCATTTTAACTGCAAGGTTGGTGGTTCAAGCTCACCAGCCACTCCTCGGAAACCCTATACAGGATCACTGTGGGCTGGAAATGACTCGATGGTACTTGATAACAAGAACAGCAAACCGTTATGAAGCAGATGACCGCATCTTTTTCACATGGAGTGATTAGTGGGTTCCAAGCACTTTTCAGTTAGCACCAAGTACTTAACCACGAAGCCACCCAAGTTTCTTTTATGAAGATGACATTTAGGACTTAGCATAAAAATGGGGAAACATTGTTGGAGGAAAGAAGACCCTAGCTGCAGAGTGGTGGAAATGATAGCAAAACTGTGTCCTACAATCAGGGGAAGATAAAATAGGTGCAATAAACTAATGAGTTGGGTAGAGGATATTGCAGAATACTGAAAGTTTTCATTTACCTGTATATCATAAGGTAAATATAAAGAGGGATAGGTTACAGAATGGATTGTCCAGTTTTCAAACAAAACTTCAGAGGAGCTATAAAGAAATAGGACGTGCTAGTTGTTGCTGTCGTGATGGACTCTAAGTCATAAACATACGTTGTTATTAGATGCTGTCATGTTGGTTTGGACTCATAGCATCCCTATGCAGAACAGAACCAAATATTATCTGGTCTGACACAATCTTCACTATTAGTATTTTTTTATTCATTGATGCAGCCACTGTGTCAATCCATCTCCTTGTAGGTCTTCCTCTTTTTAGTTTATCCTTCACTTTGCCAAGCATGATGTCCTTCACCAGGGACTGGTCCCTCCTGACAACATGTCCCAATCGGAGATCCCAAGTCTTGCCATCCTTACTTCTAAGGAGCCTCCTGGATGTGCTTCTCCAAAACAGATTTATTCTTCTGGTAGTCCATGGTACTTTTAATAGTATTTTTCAACATTGACGTTCAAATGCATTGATTCTTCTCCAGTATTCCTTACTCATTATCCAACTTTCACATACATATGAGATTCCATAAACATATTGTTGTTGTTGTTGTTATGTGCCGTTGCGTTGGTTCCGACCCATAGCAATCCTGTATAGGGAGGGCTTCCAAGGAGTGGTTGGTGAACTTGAACCTCCTACTTTGCTTTTCAAACCGACTTCGCTATCCAGCACATTAACCCACAATGCCTCACCAGGACTCCACATATAAAAAAATAGCTCTGCACAGTTTTTTGAATGTGCCACTTTCTTCATGGCCTTGATACATGTTCTTGTCTTAACTTGGCACCTCTTCCTTCCTCTTTATGTATCTCCTCAATCCTCTTCCAAACTCAGTATAAACGTCATTCCACTGTGAAGCTTCTCTGGCCTCCTAAGGTGAGCCTGCCATGGCACTTCGTTTCTGATATTTCTTGTGATTTTTGCCATAGACAATGTCATTGTAAGTGGATTATAACTAACCCTGCTCATCTCTGTTTTTGACCTCTAGCCTGGCACCAAGGATGAGAACTGTGGGCATGTACTCAAGTGCTTGATGAAATTCTTTTTGTGACAATTATCCAGTTCATACCTAAGTGACCTCTAAGGTGGATGGAAGGAGCTCACTCCACCAGGGAGAGTCTCACAGTAGTTACCTGCTCTGGTCCAACAATGCAGAGGCCAACATCAGTGGAAGACGCCTGCTCCAAGTATGGCAGTGGCTAAGGGGACTTGCTTCTAAATGTCTGAGCGTTCTTATTTCCCATTGCGCTTGACATGAGGCAGAGGTTGTATTTAACTTCTAGGCTAGGATCTCAGGATCAGTGGGAAGAAGCCATAATGCAAAGTCAGGACAGTTGAAGATGGAGGAGGGAAGAGAATGTGTAGGTGGTGGGAATGGGACCCTATCACCTGACATTCTTCACTCATCATTGTCAAGGTTAGTGAATGCATGTCTGTTGGGCAGAGCCTGGTAAACATACTCATGAGTCCAAATAAGGCTTAATGGCCAAGAAATGCAGTAGACTAGAGACAATACACATAGATTTGGATCCTGTCCATGTCAATGGTATAAAAATCAGCAGGAGACCTAAAAGATACCAGGCCAACCCACACAAGGCAGCAACTTACATTCTGCTTCCTTAAGCCTATCTGCATCAGAAAAGGAACGTTTGTGGTTGTGTGCATGTGTGTGTGTGTGTTTTACGATGATTTTGTTAGTTACCATTGAGTCAGCTATGAGTCATATGTATAGTAGAATAAACATTGCCCTGTCTTCCACCATCTTCATGGTTTTGGTCTGATTGAGTTCATGGTTGTGGTTTCTGCGTCAATTCAGCTCATTATCCTTGGCCCTGAACTTTATCATACATGATGTCCTTTTTTATTAATTGTTCTTTCCTGATGAAATTTCTGGATTAAGTGAATAGTGAAGACTTTGAAGTTGTCAGTGATTTCTTTCTATTTGAATCAATAATCAATGCCCAAGGAAAGAGCAGTCACGATATCAAATGGTGTATCGTATCAGTCAAATCTGCTGCAAAGGACCCCTTTAAAGTATTAAAAAGTAAAGATGTCACTTTGATGGCTAAGGTGTACTTCACCCATGAGTGTGAAAGCTGGACAATGAATAAGGAAGACCAAGGTAGAATTGATGCATTTGAATTGTTGAATTCTTGAAGAATATTGAATGTACTGCAACCGCCAAAAGAGTGAGCAAAGCAATCCTCTAAGAAATATACACAGAATGTGCCTTACTTTCTAGAAGCAGGGTCCCAGGTTTATCATCCCTCAGAGAATATCACGTGTTCCACTCACACTTTGCATGAAGGATTGCAATCTTCATTCTTCAAGACACAGTGGACCTGAGGGCAAGTGTTTCTATGGGCTGTTCCTGTTAAGTGCTGTTGAGTAGGCTCTGGCTCACAGCAACCCTGCACAGGGTTTCCTAGGAGTGTCTGATGATTTGAACCACAGACCCTGCAGTTAGCAGTCCAGTGCTTATTCTACAATGCCACACCAGGACTTGGTTTCTACAAGTATCAGGATTACATTAAGACTGGGAAATGGAGTTTGACCATTCTTTCAAGGTAGTGACCTGCCTTGAATGTGGGGTCGTTGCTCTTATTGTACATACAGGGACCATGAGGGCTAAGAGGATGAGCAATGTGTGTAAATGAGAGTCCAGTTCTGAAACACATGTGACTCCCACCACAGGTGTCAGGCAAGTCATACCAGAGGTGTCCAAAGTGGATCAATCTGTGATCATTATGAAGATTGGAGTTCAGAGTTGCCCACCTTGGACAGAGTCTCCTCCCTTCCTTCCTCTCAGTTTCTGCTAGAGAATGTCCTAAGATGCAGAGCTGTGAGGAAGGGCCTGAGCTCTGCAGAACTTCTGCACACAGAAGACCAAGTACAACAGGGAGCTCCGAGTCCAGATGTGTCACACTTCTTCCTTCTTCAAGGAGTTCTGGGATCCTCCACTCAGAAGTAGGTTCTCAGAGATCAACATGTGGGGCAGTGTCCTTTGGTGGGGCTAATTGTTGACATGTGCAGCAACTAACCAAGTGGTATGAGCTTCAAGTCCAGCAAGAGGAACCTCAGAAGAAAGATCTGGTGATCTACATCTGTAAAATCAGTCATGGAGAACAGTTCTACTCGGACACACACAGGGTTAGTATTAAGTTTCAACAAGAACTTGCTTCAGATTCCTTGTTATAAGAACAGAGCATCAACGTGATGTTTCAACAATGGGCATGCATTTTTTTATTTCAGGGGGTAAACTACACTCACTTTTCCCAAGAGCCTCTCTGCTTCAACAGGGGATATTGTGCACCTGTTTAAACCTGTGTCTTCTTAGAGTCCTTTTTTCCCCTGATGAGCTGGGGGTGGGGCCGGGATGGAAGTCTTCAGGGTAGGGGTGATTGTTTACAGAGGGAGCTTGGCCACCCCTGCCCCTCCTTCTAGTGACTTCAGCACCAGATGTATTTAATTATTGCCATGAACACTTAAACACACTGCGTGGCCATTTCCCCTGGAGCGAGATGGTATGTGTGTGTGTGTGTGTGTGTGTGTGTGTGTGTGAAAAAACGTAAACAGATTGTATAACAAAGTGTTCTCCGGCTGTCAGCAAGAGCTTTGAAAATAAAACACTTCCCTCCCTACTCACAATTGGCTGGCAGAAGCTCATAATGCATGCTACTCCAGGGACCCGCGGAAAGACGTGTGGGAAAACTTTAATTAAAAGCTTGTCAGTACAATTTTACCTGCGTGACATCACCGGCCTGCAATGCTGCCGCACCGCTTTGTTGTCTGTGGGATTGTGGGGCACACACTTGTTTTGCTGACAGCAAACAATCCCGAAAGTCCTTTAAAGAGCTGGCGGTGGGTGGAAGGGAGTGGGAGGCAGCCCCATCGTGTGGGATCTAATTTTCTAATTAGCAGCTGGAGTTGGCTCTGGTGTGGGGGCTGAGGGCCGACTAGGGCCCCAGGCCTCGGTACAGTCATAAGGCCCCTGGGTGCACCCCGACTTTCGGTTGGGATCCCACCCGAATCCGCTGGTGAAGCCAGGCGTGGGCGCAGGGAATGCATTCATCTTAGCCAGAGAAGGCCGCAAGGGTAACCGACATAATCAGGATCCCGGATCCCCAGCTCCTTCCCAGGCAGAGTTTGGGTTGAGCCAGAGAGCTTAGGTTTTCCGGAAAGCGTCAATGTACACCGTTAACATTTGGGGTTCTGGGTTCATACCACCAAGCTTCCCTAAATAATTCCCCTCTCTTCTCCCAGCACATCAATTATTTTCAGATGTGCTTGTGATTGAAGACACCCACTCCTGCCAAGGCATTTGAGACACCCCTAAATGAATCATCAAAATGAATGGTGGAGACACCGCAGCCATTTAATAAGACTTTTGAGGTTAGTAAGAGAAATTGAGTTTTAACCCATGTAAATACCTTGACATTCCTAAGGACTAACTTGAATGAAAGCTATGAGAGGTTCAGGTTGTCGTGGGTTAGGGATTTGGCAAAGGCTCTCTCATTCTTTTTTGGTTGCTTTTGTTCATCACTAATTTGTTACAAGCGTCCATTCCTAATATTAACGGATTAATTGCAAGTTATAGCAATTAAATACTAATTAATCTGTTTCCTTGAACAATGCCTATCTTTTATCTATAACTCTTTCCTTGACATACAAATATTTTGGTAGCAATTAAGCATTACGATATCCCTGACACTCTCCAAACTGTGTTTAGACAAGTAAACAAGCAGTTGTGTTACTTTTATCAGTCTGTCTGAGTCATTGAACAACAGGACAGATCAGTGTTTAATGCAGAGGAAATAATGGCCAGCTTGGTTTGCAGTAAGCACTCGGAGCTCTTAAGATGCTCCACCCTGATGAGTTGATGAGTTTAACTTGGATGAACTGTACATTAGCATCTGGTGAAAAGGCAACCTCAATGCTGGCTTGCCTGGCAGATTGCTGCAATCTTAAAGCTGTAAGAACAATCTGAGATGAACTAAAGTTTCCCACTGCAAATCCCAGTGTTTTCAAAGCAAACATCTGGGCTCAGTGGACTCAGTGTAGTATACATTAAAAGCTTTCATAGTCACTGACATTGTCTACCCAGTAGGAAGCAAATTTGATTGTGGAAAATATGAATGCTGTTCAGTTTAGGAACTGACTTGAACCCATCAACTACTCTTCAAGAGAAAGATGGGGCAGTCTGCTTCCATTAAAAAACAACAAACAAATTCACTGACTTAGAATCCAAATGGAAACAGTTATACATGGTTCTGTAGTGTTTCTATGGAGTCATGGTGTGGCTCTGTGGGTTAATGCACTGGACTGCAAAGTCATTTGAACCTCAAGGTCTGCAGTTCAAGCTCAACAGACACTCTTTGGAAACCCTTTAGAGGATCACTATGGCTTGTAACTGACTTGAAGATACTTAACAACAACAACAACAAAGTGTCTCTTTGTGTCCGAATCCATTTGATGGTAATGGGTCAATATATATTTTTTGTTATCATTGAGTCCCTTTATAGGGTTTCCAAGGAGCAGCTGGTGGGTTTGAACTGCTATCTTTGAGGTTACCAGTCCAGTGCTTATCCTACAGCTTTAGGTATTACGAAGTGCCTGGCTACAAACCAGAAGATGGGTAGTTGGAACTCACTTGCAGCGGTGAGGGAAACAGATGCATCAGTTGATTTTCACAAGCATTTACAGCCTAGGAAACCCTATGGGGGCAGTTCGATGATGCCCCATACAGTCACTATGAGCTGGAATGTACAACTTTTTTTTTTTTTTGATGCATTATGGTTAGGTTCCCAGACCAGCTTATGAAAAAACTAACCCCCCTTTATCTGTCATTGAGTCTCTTGCAACGCATGGCAGCTACTTATGCTGCTGTGTTTTTTTTAGGATTTTCATGGTGGAGACCTTTTGGCAATAAATCACCAGATCTTTCTTCCAGGGCTCTCAAAGTGGGTTCAAACCACCAACCTGTTTATTGTAGTCTAGCACTTAGGCCAACCAACCCTTTTAAATGCAGCTACAAATCCTCAGTAATTCTATGTGAAATCAAGATAGAAACATGACTCCCTTTGTTCCAGAGGAAATTGGAGACACTACAAGTGTTGGTAAGGAACTTTTGTTGTTGCAAAGTGCTGTCGAGTCAGTTCCGACCCATAGCAATCCTGTATAGGGTTTCTGAGGAGCAACTGGTGAGCTTGAACCGCCAACCTTGCAGTTCAAGCGACTTTGCAGTCTGGCGCATTAACCCACAGTGCCACACCAGGACTCCAAAGAATTTTTAGTGGGAGGGAAATTGATGTCCCTTAAAAAAGTGCTGTTGAGTCGATTCCAACTCACAATGGCACCATAGGACAGAGTAGAATTGCTCTATTTGAGATGTACATTTTTATGGAAGCAGATTGCCTCATCTTTCTCTTGTGGAGCTGCTGTGTGGGGTCTAACCACCTGCCTTTTCATTAGCAGCCCAATGTTTAACTCACCATAACACCAAGTCTCCTCTGATGACCTGTGGTGCCTACATTTGTGAATTTGTTATTATCCACAGAAGTGAAGTCCCTGGTCTCTCTAAGCCTCAGAAGACCCTATGAGAATTAAAGGTAGGTTGATCCAGTGCGGTTGTTGCTGTTGTTAGGTGCCAGTGAGTCAGTACCGACTCATAGCAAACCTATGTACAACAGAACAAAACACTGCCCGGTCCTGGGCCAACCTCACAATTGTTGCCACACTTGAGTCCATCGATTCTATCACTTTGCCAATCCATCTCACTGGGGATCTTCCTCTTTTTCTCTGACCCTCCACCTTACCAAACATAACATCCTTCTCCAGTGATTAGTCCCTCCTGACAATATACCTGAAGTATGAGCGACGAAGTTTGGCCTCCAAGGAGCATTTTGGCTGCACTTCTTCCAAAACAGATCTGTTGGTTCTTTTAGCAGTCCATGACACTTTCAATATTCTCCTCCAACACCATAACTCAAAGGCATCAATTCTTCTATGGTCTTCCTTATTCATTGTCCACCTATGCATGCATATGAGGTTATTGAAAATACCATGGCTTGGGTCAGGTACACCTTAGTGCTCAAGCTGACATCTTTGCTCTTCAATACTTTTAAAAGGTCTTGTGCAGCAGATTTGCCTAATGCAATACATCCTTTGATCTCTTGACTACTGCTTCCATGAGTGTTGATAGTTGCTCCAAGAAGAATGAAGTCCTTGACAACTTCAGTCTTTTCTCTGTTGATAAGAATGTTGTTTATTGGTCCAGTGGTGAGGATTTTTGTTTTCTTGGCATTGAGAGGCAATACATACGGATCCAGTAGGGTGGAGGATCCAAATCTGAGCCTAGGTCCAGGATGCTGAGTTAAATAGAGGGTCTCATTCGACTGGTTGGATAATTAAGTAAATAATCCATTAATTTCCAAGCACCAATACTACCCTTCCTCTGCCTCTTTCTCCTCCCCTTTCATTCTCTGTTTCCTTTGCCTCTTTCTTTATACTCAATATTTCTTTAAACAGACCCCCTTTTACAAGCTTGTGGGAGGGAGCTATTTTAGACTCTATCTCTTCATCTTTTTTAGATTTTAGTTTGGAAAGACATCTAGGTATTTTTGCAAGTATATATTGTTATTCCTTTCCTTTTGTCTCTATTGTCTTCTGTTTTATTATCAACTCTAGTATCTTATTGGAAGTTGCAATCCAGTCAGCTCTGACTCATAGAAACCCATGTATAACAAGAGGAGTGGGGGCATCTTACATGCCTAATAAAACTTGATTTTTGAGTTATCTATGACTCCTGGGTTGCTAAGCTAGTTGTGTTGAACTTCCATAAAATTTAAGAAATCTTTTTTTTCTTTTCCATCTCAACTGAATTTAGTTGATGTAAGTAAAGATGAACACATTCTATATAGTGGTGGGGTTTGTATGTTGTGAAGTAGCTTCTGATTAATTGCCGCTCTGTATAGGGTCTGAGGCTGTAAATCTTTTCTAGCAGTAGAAAACCTCATATTCCTCCTCTGGAGCAACCGGTAGATTCAAACTGCAGGGCTTGTGGTTTGCAGTCCAACCTTGTTACCAGGACTCTTTAAAGCATTTGTGTTGTTGTTGTTGTTGTTAAGCATCATCAAGTTGATTCTGACTCAAAGCAACCCTATATAGAGTTTCTGAGGAGTAGCGGGTGGGGTTGAACTGCAGAATTTAAGGTTCACAAGCCAGTTATGATCCTCTATCCCCTCACCAAGAGTCCTTTTTGAAAAGGAATTTAGATGATGTTTGGTAGTCTACTTATTAAATATATTAGCGTGGTTGGCATATTAGTTTCCCAGAGCTGCTGCATCAAAATTCATCAAATTGGATGATTTATAAGAACAAACATTTATTGCCTCACAGTTGTGGAGGTTAGAAGTCTAGATCAACATGCCAATCAGGCCTGGTCCCTCCATACAGACTTCTGTGTGGTAAGAGCCTTTTCTCTCTCAGCTTCTGTAGTTCTAGATATTTCTTAGTGTGTGACTACACCTTCACATATTCATTCTTGCTCCATCATTTTGAATCTCTTCTCTTTCATAATGACACCACTCAGATTGTATTAAAGAGCCTTGGTGTTGCTAAGGTAAAACCTTATACTTATGGTGTTGGAAGAGAATATTGAAAGTTCCACGGGCTGCCAAAAGAACAAAGAGATAGCTACTATCTGAAATGTTGGCAGTTTGAACCCACCCAATGGACCAATAAACAACATTCCTATCAATGGAGAAAGGGTTGAAGTAGTCAAGGACTTCATTCTTCTTGAATCAACTATCAACACTCAAGGAAGCAGCAGTCAAGAAATCAAATGACATATTGCATTAGGCAAATCTGCTGCACAAGACCTTTGTAAAGTGCTGAAGAGCCAAGATGTCAGCTTGAGGACTAAGATGCGCCTGACCCAAGCCATGGTATTTTCAATAACCTCATATGCATGCGACAGCTGGACAGTGAATAAGGAAGATCATAGAAGAATTGATGCTTTTTAGTTGTGGTGTTAGAGGAGAATATTGAAAGTGCCATGGACTGCCAAAAGAACCATCAGCTCTGTATTGGAAGAAGTGCAGCCAGAGTGTTCTTTTAGAGGCTATGATGGCCAAACTTTGTCTCTCATACTTTGGACACATTGTCAAAGGGACTAGTCACTGGAGAAGGATATCATGTTTGGTAAGGTGGCGGCTCATAGAAAAAGAGGAAGACCCCCAGCAAGATGGATTGGCAAAGTGGCAGCATCAATAGGCTCAAGTGTGGCAACAATTGTGAGATTGGCCCAGGACCGGGTAGTGTTCTGTTCTGTTGTACACAGGTTTTCTATGAGTTGGTACCAACTCAATGGCACCTAACAGCAACAATGGCTCCTGGAAAGAAAGACTTGATGATCTACTCCTATTACGAATACAGCCTACAACACACTATGGGACAGGTCTAGCATAGTCTGTTACATAACATCACTCATGTGTTGAAATAGACTCTAAGACACCTAAGAGTAATAGAAAATCAGATAGGATTAGGACCCAGCCTATTCCAGTATGATATCATATTAATGGGTAACATCGTTAAGAAACCCATTTCCATTAAGGTCAGAGTCACACGTACTGAGGATTAAGGCTTCAGCATACCTTTTTTTTTTTTTTTTAATTTTTTATTGTGAACTGGGTGATAGTTTACGTAGGAGAACATAGGATTTACACCATCATTTCATTGCGATAATTACAATCTTCTCTGTTCATCATCATTCAACCATATTTGCTACAATTCTCTCTGTGCTTTTTTTTTTTTTTTTTCCTGGGGGAGTGTACATAGAAATAATTTAAACAACCCAAAGGCACATTCTATAAGCCTGCCTCTTGGCTGCGAGCAGCCAAGTCCATGAGTCCAGAGTCCTAGCTGCTCCCTCTCTCCATGCCCTCATATCTGTCTCCATCTCTGGTGTTG
>NW_006408713.1:3317246-3341081 GCF_000296735.1 Chrysochloris asiatica
CTAGTTGGTATTTTGAGCTACCACCTCCATGAGCATAGGTCAAGTTCATCAAATTGTAGCAATTTACACTTATTTCCTTTGTATCATTTTTTTTTTTTTTTTAAATCTTCCTCTTGTTGAGTTCTGATTATCAAGCTATTGAGGCTAGGTCAAAAAAGTATTATCTGCACATTTGGGCATTCTTGTGCATCTTTCCTCACTTCATATCAGCTGGATGCATAATTCTCATCGCTAACCCTCCATGGCTATGTACTTGTCCATAGCTTCAGTGTCCCCAGGTCTCATCACACTTTGGATCAACCAGCCCTTCGTCTTCTCTCTTTCATCCCCAGGTCAATGGGAGGCTGGAACGTGGTTGAACTCAGCCCATTTCTTCAGTGCTGCCTTTTCCTGTCTTACACTCACCAGTGCACCACTGTGGTCACTACCAAGCTTACATGCCTGCTCATGTGTTTCTTTTGATTTTCAGTGTTGGAGGGGGATTTGTCCTGATAGGACTTGATTACTTGATTTAATGGCTTGCAGGTGAACAACTTGCATTTTCAGGTAGTAGTCAATCATACTGTCATTTTTGTTTTAGATTTTTCCTGTTGATCTTTCTTTGAAGATGTATCTTGTATTGTTCTAGCTGTTTTAGGTTGGTTTGCTTGTCCTTTCTAGTGGGAATGTCCAATCTCAGAAGGTTCTGGATGAGGCTCAGGATCCCACCTAAGATCCTATACATTGCAAAGGCTCTGCATAAAGAAGATTTCACTGGGAAAGTTCTAGAGCCCTTTTAGGCATTCCAACCAGTTATAGACTGAAGATAGGCTTACAAGCTTTCTGTTCATATTTCCTGACATTCCATTCTACCTCACTAAAGTGTCTATTTTACAATAGTAGGCAAGGGAAACCAACATTCATAAGACAGTCAAGCATTTTAACATTATTTCCCCTCTTCAGACTACGTCTCAATCTTTCTATCACAGAGCTCTGTTGTCCCAAGTTTGAACATACATCACTATTTACTTCTGTCCCATTTAGCCCTTTCAAACCTGTCTAAGTGTTCCCCTATCTATCTTGTTCTTCTACTCCCTCCCCCTTCTTATGTATTGCCCTCCCCAACACCCAAACTATGATGTGTCTACCCACTACCCTGTACTCTACCATCTCCTCCCTCTACCCCCTCAGCATGCATTTTTGAAAGGACACAATTCAATCCATAACAGTTAAGAAGACTTCTAGCATTAAAATGCTCATTGTTTTTATTGTTGTTAAGTGCCATGGTGGTAGATTTGAAATGTTACCAGCTTAGTTTGAATTCCACTTAGCATCAGGGCTCCTTAAGACACTCATTGTTTTTGTTTTTGTTTTTGTTTTTTTATAGTTAAGTGCCGTTGAGTGGGTTCCAACTCATAGAGTTCTGTATAGGGTTTCTGAGGAGCAGCTGGTGAATTTGAACCACCGACCTTGCAGTTCAAACAGACCTTGTGATCCAATGCATTATCCCACAGCACCACACCAGAACTAAATTCATTGTTGTCTCTGAAAGTACTTGTTGAGTCCCTTCCAAGAGCTTCAATCAATAGAACAGACCCTTGTGCTGAAGGAGCTGTCAGCTCATTTGGAGAAAGGAGATACGATGTCATACAAGGAGCAGTGGAGAATTGGACACGGAGTGGAATACTGCAAGTGCACTCTGTCAGCTCCAGAGACGAATTCTGTTAATGTTGCCTGAGTTTATCCTGTTGACTGAGGTTACACTTGTGGTGAACTAAAGCCCTAACCTCTTTCACAAGGTTGATGATGATCCAGGACCTTTCCACACAGCACAAGTAGAAAGGGTTTCTTAAACCTAAGTGTATCCTATTATAGTTATCCCACTGCTTTAACTTGCAAATTCTGATCTCTCTCTTTTTTTTAAAATTGGATTGTAATCCTTAGAATTAGTGATGTCACCATGCTATCTGATAATCCTCTCTTCTGTGTCTTCCTCCAGCTTGTTGGTACAAATGTTTCTATTTTACCTTTTTATTACCGGCTTAGTGTGAGTTTTGCTTAAGTCATTTATTTAAAAACTTTTTAAGAACTCTTCTCGAGTGTTACTCATACTGCTTAACAGAAAGTTATAGTAATTAAAATAGTTTAATACTTGTGTTAGAAGAGGCAGAACAAAAAATGGAAGTGGAATCTGGGTCCAAGGCCATACAGAAGTACAGACTGGTATCAAACAAATTCCAGAGGCGACATTAACATGAAAGTGAAAATGATAAAATAGTTACTAAATGATGTGACTATTGCTCAGTCACTCGGAAACAAACGACCCTTTGCAAAATCACATTTTGTATGAAAAATTCATTCTATAAAACACAGAAATACTTAAATACATTGATTATTCTACTCTCTTCCTTATTCATTGTCCAAATTTCACATTTGTATGAGAAAACGGAAAATACCATGACTTGCGTCAGGTACACCTTAGACCTCAAAGTGACATCTTTCTTTGCTCTTAAATTCTTTAAAGAGGACTTTTGTAGCATATTCGCCTAATGTAGTACATTGTCTTTCTCGACTGCTGCTTACATGAGTTATAATTGTGGTTCCAAGCAAAATGGAGTCTTTAACATCTTCAATCTTTTCTCCATGTATTATTATTATTAGCATGATATTATTTTTTGGTCTAGTCTAGATGGTGTTTCTTTTCTTTGTACCAAGATGCAATAGATACTGAAAGTTGTATTCTTAGATCTGCATTGATAAACATGTCAAGTCCTCTTCACTTCAGGCCAGCAAATTTATATTAACTGCAAACCACATGTTTTTAATGACTCTTCCTCCAATCCTGATGACATGCTCTTCTTCATATAATCCAGCTGTCACATTATTTGTTCAGCATACAGACTGAATAAATAGGGTAACAGGATACAACCCTGAATCACATCTTTCCTGATTTGAAAAATTCGGTATCTCAGTGTACATGTTCTTCATGAGCACAATTAAGTGCTCTAGAATGTCCAGTGTTCATGTTATCCATAGTTTGTCATGATCCATACAGTCAAATTCCTTTGGACATCTTTCTAGTATTCTCTGCTTTCAAAGAAGACCCATTTGTCATTGACATTGATACCCCTAGTTGCATGTCCTCTTCTGAATTCATCTTGAATTTTTGATAGTTTCCTGTCCTTGTGCTGTTGCACTTATTTTTGAATTATCTTCAGCAAAATTTTACTTGCATGTGTTACCAATGATATTGTTTGAGGGTTTCTGCATTCTGTTGGGTCATATTTCTTCAGAATGGCACAAATATGGATTTTTTCCAATTGGTTGGCCCAGTAACTGTCTTCCCAGTGTGTTGGTATAGACTAGTGAGTGCATCCAGTGCTACATCTGTTTGTTCAAAGATTTCAATTTGTATTCTTTCAATTCTTGGTGTTTTTGTTGTTGCTAAGTGCCGACGAGTTGATTCAGACTCATAGCAATCCTATAAAAAGTTTCCAAGAAGCGGCTGAAGAGTTTGAACCACCCACCTGTGGTTCAAACTGACCTTGAGGTGGAATGCTAATCCTATGATGTCACTTTTATTTTTCACCACTGCCTTGAGTGCAGCTTAGACTTTTTCCTTTGGTACCACAAGTTCTTGATCATACATTGTCTCTTAAAATGATTAAATGTAGACCACTTCATGGTAGAGTGACTTTGAGTATTCTTCTCATCTTCTTTTGGTGTTTTCTGCAGCATTCAATATTTTACCCATAAAGTCTTTTAACAATACAAGTTAATGCTTGAAAGTTTTCTTCAGTACTTCATCTTGAGAAATGC
Organism: Chrysochloris asiatica; assembly: GCF_000296735.1. Classification (NCBI taxonomy): domain Eukaryota; kingdom Metazoa; phylum Chordata; class Mammalia; order Afrosoricida; family Chrysochloridae; genus Chrysochloris; species Chrysochloris asiatica. The sequence goes on from NW_006408713.1 coordinate 3,321,045, forward strand.
TGAGTGTGCTCTTCCCTTTTGATCTTCTATCTATAGCTTTTTGCATATTTTTACTTTGTCTTTGCAAACTGCCCTTTGAAATTTTCTGTTGATCTAACATATTTCTTCATTTATTCCAGTTGCTTTAGCGTCTCTACATTCAAGAACAAATTTCAGAGTCTCATCTGACATCCATTTTGTCCTTTGCTTTCTTTCCTGTCTTTTTAATGATCTTTTGCTTTTTACAAGTATGATGTTCTTAATGTCATCCCACAACTCTTCTGGTGTTTGATAATTAGTGTCTAATGCATTAAATCTGTTCTTGAGCTGGTCTCTAAATCCAGGTGGGATATATTCAAGATCATATTTTGGCTCCCCTGGAGTAATCTTATTTTCTTCACCTTTACTCTGAATTTGCATGTGAAAAATTGATGATCTGTTTCACAGTTTGTCCCTGGCTTTGTTTTGGCTGATGATATTGAGCATTTCCACTATCTCTTCCCATTTGATTCTTGCCTATCTATTTGATGAGGTGCATGTGTATAATTACCTCTTATGTTGTTTAAAAAAGATATTTGCAATGAAGAAGTCATTGGTCTTGCAAAATTGTGTCATGAGATTTCCAGCATCATTTCTATCATATTTTCTACCTACTTATCCTTCATTTTTAAAATTACTTCTGCATTCCAATCGCCAATAGTTATCAACGTATCTTATTGCATGTTTGATCAATTTCAGACTGAGGAAGATGATTGTTGTTGTATTTAAGTGCCATTGGTTCCAGCTCAGAGCAACTGTACAGGGTTTCCATGGCTGTAAATCTTTGTGGGCACAGAAAACCTCATCTTCTTCCAGCAAGGAAGTTGATAGAATTCTTCAATGTCATCATCACTGACTTTCATGGTTGGTGCATAAATTTGAATAATAGTGGTATTAACTGGTTTTCCTTAGGTGCATGGATATTATCCTATCACACAGTATTGTACTTCAAGATAGATCTTGAGATGTTCTTTTTGAAGATGAATGCAACACCTTTATTTCCCTTTGATTTTTAATTCCTCTTCAATTTTTCAGGCCATGTTATTGTCAGATTCAAAATTACCAATATCTGTCCATTTCTGCTTACTAATGCCTAAGATATTGGTTTCATGCATTGTATTTAATTTTTTACAACTTCTCATTTTCCTATATTCATACTTTATACAGTCCATGTTCTGATTATTAATGGATGCTTACAGCTGTTTCTTCTCATGTTGAATTTTCATAATAATCAAAATAGTGTAAGACTGAATATTCCTCCTGACAAATATGCACTTTATAATTCCTAAAAAATTCCAAGTCAAAATTGAAGGAAAATGGTATCTCATAATTCTCTTATTGCATTTAATTCCTGGGAAAAAAATGAAATTCACTTCCAAAGCACCACAAAAAAAGTACTTAATATGAATGAAAAGTTGGAGTGAAGAGGAGGAAAAAAAAAAGAATTGTCAGAATGAATAGGCTGGACTGAAGGTGAAGTGTAGAAAGAAAACCACTTTCTACTTCTCAGTGACTAATTTGAAAACAAGAAAAGAAAAGAAAAGAAAAAGGAATGCTGGTTATGTAATTAAGGTATACAGGAGATAACAAGCAAATGGAATTATGAAAGGAATTGTCATTTTTGTTAATACATTCAGAAACTTCTATTTCTCATATGTAGGATCCCAGGTAATTGATGGTCCTAGGTAATTCTCAACTCTCCTATGAACAGTAGGAAAAATATTAATAGAGACACAAATTCCTTTAATATGAAAGGGCTCTTTCTTTTGTCTTCCTTACACCATTTAGTGATACCCGGTTGACATCATTACTTAATTGCTTATCTACCCATTTTGATTCTCCAAGTGACATGCAGGTGTGTTGTTGTTGTTGTTAGGTGTCATTGAGTCATTACCAACTCATAGTGACCCTATGCACAACAGAACAAAACACTGTACGGTCCTGGCCCAACCTCACAATTGTTGCCACACTTGAGCCCAATCCATCTTGCTGGGGGTCTTCCTCTTTTTCTCTGATCCTCCACCTTACCAAATATGTTATCCTTCTTCAGTGACTGGTCCCTTCTGACAATATGCCCTAAGTATGAGAGATGAAGTTTGGCCATCCTGGCCTCCAGGGAGCACTCTGGCTGCACTTCTTCCAAAACAGATCTATTGGTTCTTTTGGCAGTCTATGGCACTTTCAATACTCTCCTCCAACACCATAACTCAAAAGCATCAGTTCTTCTATGGTCTTCCTTATTCACTGTCCAGCTTTCGCATGCATATGAGGTTATTGAAAATACCATGGCTTGTGTCAGACACACCATAGTCCTCAAGCTGACATCATTGCTCTTCAACACTTTAAAAAGGTCTTGTGCAGCAGATTTGCCTAATGTAATACATCGTTTGATTTCTTGACTGCTCTTCCATGAGTGTTGATAGTTGATCCAAGAATGAAGTTCTTGACAACTTCAATAATTTCTCCATTGATAAGATGTTGTTTACTGGTCCAGTGGTGAGGATTTTTGTTTTCTTTACATTCAGATGCAATTTATACAAAGGTTGTGGTCTTTGATCTTCCTTAGGTGTGAAGCTCCCTGTATTTAAAGACTCCATGTGTCAGGTGGACAAAGAAAAGCCAGAATCCCTTCTTGTAAACTGGATGGTTCGGATTCCTTTGATGTTGGGACTTGAAGGTGAGATGTGTGAGTTCAAGCTAATAATTTTCCCTTTCTCACAGCTTTTCTAGTTTTCTACTTATTTCTTTTAAGTAGCACCCTCTGGCATCAGCACATACACAGAATTTGGCTAATTCTAAATGATGTTTGAAGGAGCTCTGGTAGTACTGTAGCAGTAAAACAGGACTGCCAACTGCAAGGTTGGCAGCTCAAACCCACCAGCAGCTTCATGGAGGAAAGATGAGGCTTTTTACATCTGTAAAGATTTATTTTTGTTGTTGTGTGCTGTTCAATCAGTGCTGACTCATACTGACCCTGTACAGGGTTACTGAGGAGCAGCTGGTGGGTTTGAACTGCTGACCATGTTGCAATCCAGTACTTATCCTACAGCGAGCGCCATACCAGGAGGAAAGATTTGCAGTCTCAGAAACCCTATAAAGGGCCTCTTTGAGTCTAAATCGACTTGATGGCAATGGTTAATGATACTCAGATGTAAACAAATTTAGTTTACGTGCTGTTAATGGAGTTTGGTGAACTGTTATCTTCAAGAACTTACTATTGTTTGTGGTAATGCTATGTAGTCTCTTCTTCACACTAACAGCAGCCGATTTGTGAAACATAAAATATTGTAAACTGGTTGGGTCCCAGAGTGTGGAAGTTGCTGGTCTTACCCCATTTTCATTTGTGTCTGCCTGGTATGGTTGCTTTATCTGATGAAATTGTTTGCAGGGATAAATGCCACCTTCATATCAAGTTTTATTGCTACATCTTAAGTGGAACAAGTTCCAGCTATAGTGGTGAGGTTTGACTTTCCAAAGCAACTGCTGACATGACTGGTTTGGTTTCCAAATGATCCAACCCATTTTCACATCCTTAGAACTCTACCAAAGCTACTCTACCTGTCAGCTCTACAATGCAGTGTCTATAAATGTCCTTGATTGAACCCATAAATTAAAAGGGTTATCACTTTCTTGGACAAGTCTCTTCATATGTTTGAAGAAATGTGTCAACATTTACCCTACTTCCATAGCCTCATTATGGCATCTCCCCAACTAGATGCTTCATTATTGTGTCTTGAACAAAGAAATTGGCTAGCCCAAGGTTAAGTACAAATCTTCCAGGGGAAAAATTCTGACTAAGGCCACTAAAATGAAAAGTAGTTCTGAGCATCTCTTCCTCTGTTGGCAAAATCTTTGTCTTGGTGTGTCCCTCTGCTTCTCTTTGCATTGCTGCCTGCATCTGTCTCAACTCACTTTTCCTCAATCCTAAACTCTTGTATAACAGCTTGGTTTGTTTTCATTAAGACTGGACTTTAGCTTTTAGAATTTCCCAAACTTCCTGCTGTTAAATACCATCAAGTCAATTCCAGCTCATAGCAACTCTGTATAGGGTTCCTGAGGAGCAGTTGGTGGGTTTGAACCTTGTGGTTTGCAATCCAGTCCGGATCCTATAGTACTACACCAGCCATTAATATATATGTACATAAAAGTTGGACAAAAATTTGCCAACTTTTATTTACTAAAAAAGGTGTTAAAAAAGGAATAAAGCACAACAATTACTAGCTATGCACCGATAACTAGAGTTTGTCGCTTGTAATTCAGACAAATTTCCTGGAGAAGGACATTATATTTGGTAAAACGAGTGGTCAGAGAAAGAAAGGCAGACTCTCAACAAGATGGATTGTCAAAGTGGCAGCAACGATGCACTCAAACGTAAGAAAAATTATGAGGGTAATGCAGGACCGAGCAGTGTTTCCTCCTGTTGTTCCTAGACTCAATTCAATTCAGAACTGACCTGAAAACAACAACAGCTGTCTATAATTTGCTATCATTTCATTTAAGAAAAGACATTTTAGATCCTAAACCATTATTGTTAAGTGACTCAAAGTGACCCTATATAGGGTTTCTGAAGAGTGGCTGGTGGGCTGGAATTGCTGGCCTTGTGGTTCAAACTGACCTTGGGGTCCAGTGTTTCTCCTCCCGTGCCACACAATAGGAAACATAATCTCGAAATAAAGACTAAATTTTCCCAAATATAATTGGTTAGCAATTTCAAACTCACATATACTACATTATTCTTATTTTGTGTAGTTGTTGTTAAGTGCTGTTGGTTCTGTTATGACCCCTAGTGGCCCTATATAGGGTTTCCAAGGAGCAACTGGTTAGCTTGAACCACCGACTGTGAGATTAAAATTGACTTTTCAGGCCATCGCATTAACCCATGAAGCCAATACAGGACTCCATTTTGTGTATTTAACCCCAACCTATTGGAAATTCCATGACTGAGTGATGTTTGAGAACCACGGTCTAAAATACCTTCCTCTACTTGAGTGTCATATTTATACCTCAGCTATAAATGGAATAAAACTCAGTTAGTTATTGTTTAGTCTCAAAAGAAGAAAACTTTAAAAACCTCCTCAAATATGCTTCTGTCCATTGGAAATGAATGAAAAATAAACAGGCAATAGAGTTGTTTCATGGATAATCATCTCATTCATCAACTTTTACACAAACTCTTTGCCAACTTCCACATTAAGCTAAATTTCGTTCCTAAAGATTCCTCTTTGATCTTCTTGTGACTTGCCATCCTAAGAGTATCTTGTAATGTGAGATATGTTTTTTGGCACTCATCTATTCTTCTTTTGGCTTTTGGCTCTTTTGTGATGTTGAGTCAGCTGAGGAATCCATTGGCTTTGGATTCTACACTTTGCACACACCATTGGCTTTGTGCAACACTGAGCATTTCAGATAGGCAGACTTTAATTTCTTTGTCTGAATTTATTTTGGCTAAGCATACTGTGTCATTGCCCAGACTATGCCAGTTACTGTCTCTCACACTGTATCATTATTTAAGGATTGGAGCTTAAGAAAAAACAAAAATAAAGGCACTGAAGCTAGTATAGCAATACTTCTGCAAGAAAACACAGATCAAATGATCAGCTTGTTAGATCTTCACTCTTTCCTATGTTTTCAAATTGAGTTATGCAAATAATTATCTAGGAAGCACATAATTGAGTGATTAGCTGAATTAGCTCAACCAGTCAAAACGATCCATCTTGAGATAACAGATATAAACAGAGGTGCTCCTGTTCTGTAGAAATCCAATAATAATAAGAGGACAGATCTTCTTGATATCCATCATAGCATGCATAGTTTTCAGGATGATCAAATAGTTGTTTACCTAGGCATGCATAATTTCTGGGATGGAACATTTGGCAGTGTTTAGAGTGATGGGTTGAATAAATGAATGTCTTTCTCTTGTCTTTAGGTTATTATACAGCTTTGTCTGTGACAAAGAATGCCAATTATTAGCTCAATAATGGCACTGAATCAAAATTACCTTTGGGCTTCTGAAGTCTTTCCATCAGTATATCTGGCTGGTCATACAATCCTGCAGATGGTAATGGTGGGTGATGCTGGCTGTAAGACTTAGCGACAGATAGAATGGAGGAGGAAGGAAGTGGCTCAGTTCCAGGCTCATCAGAGGATCAGAGGGTGTCAACATCACAGTTACAACTGTGAGGAGAATAGAGTTTTTGAGCTATACAAGCAAGTATTATGGTTGTTGTTTTCATAATGGGCATACTAGAATTATGTTTTTAAATGAATATGTTACTTTCTCTCTCCCCCTCTCTCTCTCAAAATAACATATTCAATAGGGAGACCCATTTTAACTTACTCAAAGCTCATTTTAATTCAAGGAATTCAGTATTTAAATTGTTCAGCATGTAGAATGCAAAATTATTTTATGTATTTTAGTGGCAGTGAATGTCATTTTCTGAGAATGGATTTGGTATGTAGAATTAGACAAGCATCTTTTAACACCTAACAAGTGAAGAGAATTGAATTTTAAACATCATTTACTTTGTGGTTTTAAAATGTGTGTGTGTGTGTTTAAATAATGAGACTGATAAGTTTTGAGATTTTCTTTTAATGTGTTTTGCAAGATAACTTCAGAAGGACTTTAAGTAATTAAAAATTTTTTTTGGATAAATGGCTGCATTATGAGAATAAACATACATGAAAAATAATGCCTATTAAGAACAACTATATGTCAAGTATTGTGCTGTTTTACATACATCATTTTATTAATTTCCACTTGTTCTTTTAACCCAAGTTCAAAGCTACTTTGAAAGAAAAGCTAGCTTAAAAACATAATGCGCTTCTTATCTAGTTGATTCCAATCAGCTACCTGTGCCAATTAAGGAGCTCTGGTAACGTAGTGGTTACGAATCGGGCTGCGAACCTTAGGGCCAGCAGTTTGAAACTACCAGCTGTTCCGCGGGAGAAAGATGAGGCGTTCTGCTCCCGTAAAGATTTGCAGTCTCGGAAACCCTGTACAAGGTCGCTATGGGTCGGAACCGACTCGACGGCACTTAACAACAACAACAACACCTGTGCCAATTACCAACTCACTGCTATTTCCTAGATGCCCTTTGAGAGTTCCTCTTTTTCTGAGCTCTTTTGATGCAATGCCAGTCTATCTGAGTCTATCTCCATTTAGTTGAAAATGTCATACCTTACTTAAGTCCTATTCTCAAGTCACTTTGTCCAGTTGAATGCCTGAACTTTGCTTGTAATATCTAAACCATTGTGTTGATTCAAAAATGATCTGATGGCCTTGTTTTTGATGAGAAGAAATTATACCAGTGAGTTCTGAAGGTCCCCTAATTTCTGAACTCTCTCTTTTTCATTTATTATTTTCTGGACTAAAATATTTCTTTTGGTGGTGGTGGTGTGCCATGGAGTCGGTTCCGACTCATAGTGACCCTGTACAGGTTTCCCGAGGCTGTAAATCTTTATGGGAGCAGAAAGCCTCATCTATCTCCCATTAATTGTAGACAAAAGTAACCAGTACATGTTGTTGATTTACTACCATGCAGTCACTTACCTCCGAACAATATAATATTTGTCCAAGTTATCACAACTGAGGGTTTTATCATATGTGTTACCACTTCATAGCATGAATAAACACCATTGCAGGCTCCAAAACCAGCTTCCTCATTACATGACACTTATGCCTTAAGCCAATATCATACATTTTAGATTTTCTTTATTGACAGTGCCCAACTTCTTGTGCCAATTCTGGTATTATTGATGGTAAGTTAAATTATTTTGTAGTCGCAAACAAACCTAAAATGTCAGTGACTTAAAACAATATTTCTTTCTTTCTCTCGCTCAGTGTCCATCAATGGTTAGTACATAAACTGGTGATCATAATCTTTCAAGGACCTAGTGTAATGTTGTTGTTGTTAATTACCGTTGAGTTGGTTTTGACCCATAGCGACCCTGAACAGGGTTTCAGAGGCTGTAAATCTTTACGGGAGCAGAAAGCCTCATCTTTCTCTGATGGAGCAGCTGGTAGTTTCGAACTGCTGACCTTGTGGTTGGCAGCCTGATTTGTAACCACTACACTACAGGACCTAGTCTAATGGAGATGCCATAATCCTGAAAGTTGCTAATTTCAGTGCAAGAGGAAAGAATCTTCTGAACAGGATGTTTTGCCCAAATATGAAGACATTGAGTTGGTGAAGCATAGAGAGTATTTGGGAAAAGATTAATTTTCTGTTATCTGGAGGAAGTTTAGAAATGTGGATGAGGAAGGAGTCTGAAAAGGGCAAAAAAAAAAAAAAAAAAAGTGACTGCTAGGGAATCTTGAATACATTGACTGATATTGTCTTCTGGCTCAAAAATTTGAGATCATGGTTCACAAAGGTGCTACCATCCTGATAGCATTGGGTCCAAGTGTGGGACCTAAGGAATATCTCTGGGTTTTCATTTTTTTGTCTTTTTATGACCCTTGAACATCCATATTTCAATAAAATAAAAACACAGCTTTCCTCATATTTTTGTGGAAGATGGAAGAGACAGAAGATGTCAAAGAATTTCACAAACTTGTAAGTGTTGTACAAATACTTACTGTTACTAACATTACGGGAGTGTGGTGTCATCATAAGATAAGTACAGGACTATGAATCCACAAGGTTCATGATTCGAGCCCACCAGCAACCCTGTGGGAGAAAGATGAGACTTTCTGCTCCTGCAAAGATTTAAAAAGTTTTGGAAACACTACACAGCATTGCTCTGAGTTGGAAACTACTCAACAAAACTTAGCAACAACAGCTAACATTATATCATACCAGACACTTTTATATGTATATATCACGATACTTCAAAAAGTTCATGGAAAAATACCAATTTTTTCCATAAGCTTTGAAATCCTCTCATTAATGTATATGTTTTTGTTGTTGTTAAGTGCCACTGAATTGGTGCCGACTCATAGCAATCCTGTATAGGGTTTCCAAAGAATAGTTTATGGCTTTGAACCATTTATCTCATGGTTAGCAGTCCAGTGCTTATCCTACAGCACCATACCAGAACTCCATTAATGTGTATATACACACACATGAACACATACACACACTAATGTTAAGTACCGTAAAGTCAGTTCCAACTCATAGGACCCTATATAGGGTTTCTGAGTCTTTAAGTCTTTGCAGGAGAAGAAAGCCACATCTTTCTCAAATATATCTATTGCTGTTGTTGTTGCTAAGTGTCCTTATGCTGGTTCCAACTCATAGTGACCCTGTATAGGGTTTCTAAGAACTGACTGGTGAATTTGAACCACAAACCTTGTGGTCCAGTGCTTTATACCACAGCACCATACCTGGAAGTGATTTGGTTTAAGATACACTCTACCTTGATATGAACTCATTAACTTAACAAGCAAAACCCTATTTCAAGACAGGTGTAAGGATTAGAATTCCAATAACAGTTTATTATTATTGTTGTTTGTATGCTGTTTTGTTGGTTCTGACCCATAGCAACTATGTATAGGGTTTCTGAAGAGCAGCTGGTGGTTTTCAACTGCCGACCTCGTGGTTCACAGTCCAGTGGGCAAGTAATGGCAGTACCAAAGATACGTATCACTCTAATCTCTGGAACCTGTGATTATGTTATGTTCAATGTCAAAAAAATACTTTGTAGATATAATTAAGGCTACAGACTACAGATAAAGAGATAATCCTATATTAGCTAATTGGGGCCAATCTCATTGAATGAACCCATAAAACCCGAAAGTTTTCTCTAATTAGAGGCTAGAGAGAATCAACAGAAGATGGAGTTGGAGAAATCCGAACCCAAGGAGGGATTTGGTCTACAACAGGCAACATGAAACGCATGAGGAGAAATGTGGGTACCCTCTAAAGACAAAGACCTGCCCCTAGTTGAGAACTTGCAAGAAAATGAGTACCTGAGTCATATAACTGAAGGATCTGAATTTGACCAATCACCTGAGTGAGCTGGGAGGGAGATCTATTGCAAAGCTTCCAAAAAGGAAAGTGGATCTGCAAACATCTTCACGTAGGCTGGGAGACCCTACACAGAGGACTCACATGAACCATGCTATACGTAGGCTTCTGACCTACAGAACTTTGAAGTCATAAACTGTGAGTGTAATTGTCTGAGCTAGTGGTTTGTTACAGCAACTATAGAAAATTATACAGATTAGGATCTAAGTTTGATTTTTTTTCTCTCAGATGGAAGTACATATTCCAGATACTAAGAGAATTCAGTAGATTCTGTAGAAAGACTCAAAGAAGAAGGTTCAAGAAAATATTTAGTCTGAGTCTTGGTTCATTAAAAAGTCACTGGCTGATCACAGAACTCATGGATTCAGTAGAAACTTACATAGAAGAAAATTTTATAGAAATTTAACTTTATTTCATATATATGGTGTGGCACTGTAGGATAAGTACTGGACCACAAGGCCAGTTTGAACCACAAGGTCGGCTGTTCTAACCCACCAACCACTCCTTGGAAACCATATTCAGAGTCACTATATGTTTGTTGTTGTTTTTAAGTGCCTCTGAGTTGGTTCTGACTCATAGCGACCCTGTATAAAGTTTCCAAGGAACAGTTAGTGGGCTTGAACTGCTGACCTTGTGGTTCAAAGTCTAATTCCAATCCTACAGTATACACACACACACACACACACACACACACACACACACATCTGATCAAAGAGCAAGCCAATCATATACTGAGGGTGGCAGATGCCATGTTAGGATCCTCTACAAGTCAAGAAACCAAGAAATATTCAGGGCTAACAAAAAGGAAGGAATTCATTATGACAGAGACTGGGATGGGGTCTTTCAACTTTTAGAACTGTGAGGAAATAAATTTACATTCTTTAAAGCCATCCACTTGCATGACTTCTGTTTCAGCAATACTAGGAATCAGACACTGAACAAAGTCTTCTGCGTATGATGCTCCATCACCAAGAAGTCTGATACTCTGCATTTTGAAGGTGTCTTCATGCTCCCTCAAGGGCATAGTCCCCAGGGTCTCCTCTAGATGAGATTTTTGTCCATTTTTGAATGTGCCACTGGGTTTCCTTCCAGCTCCAGGAGCGGTGATCATGTTGCACACGGAGCATTACCTGCCTGATAGATAACCTGTGTCGATGAGGTTTGATGGGCTTCATTTGTACAGCTGAGGGAACTGTCCTGATTTGCCCTGACTTTTAGTGACCTACTTGCTAGCAGACACCTGCGGAGACCTGCCTGCAGCCAGGAGAAGCTCAGAACAGCAGCCTTACAGCTAAAGATCAGTCTCCGAATCTGTTTAGAATCTGGATGCCAGGTAAAAACAAGAACTGTACCGTAGTCTGGAAACAGTGATTTTTTTCTTTTTCAGACTTTTAAGGATGAATTATATTTTAAAGTTTTCATTGTGAATTGAGTGAAAGTTTACAGGGCAGATAATCAGTTCTACATTCAATAATTCATTTTGTTTCATTGCAATGATTACAATCCCCTCCATATACCATCACACACCTCTATGCCACTCTTTTCTTTCTCTTTATTTCTTCTGCTTCTTCTTTTTTTTTTTTGATATACACATACAAAGCAGAAAATACATATGCATTTAAATGTCCAAGTGGCACCCTTTGCAAGCCAGCCTCTTGTCAGCAGGCACAAAGTCTTTCTCAGTCAATAGAGCTAGAGTCTTCAGCTGCACTATTTCCCTATGCCACTTTCCTGTTTGGATCCCATGCTCCAGCCATGTTTTTCCCACTTGCTGGTCCTAGGCTCCTCTGTTCCTGAAATAGAAGATTAACTACTCCCTCCCCCTCCCTTTTAGTTATGTATATTCTACATTTATAGTTGTGACCATAACAATTAGTCCTGATAAAAGTTACACACAATTGAATTGTAAAATCCTATCCACATCTCCTTTCACCAGACCCATCTGGAAAGCTGTTCAGTGAGGATTCCACCTTACCCCCTCATTATGATACTAAGCACACTCATGAAAGTTTGTGAGCTGTGCACTTCATGCTTATATAGCCCCCCATTTTTGATAGTGAGTATCTAAATTACCTTCCATATTAACCAAACGTACTGAGGAGGCTAGCTTGATCCTTGATCTGAAGAGGCTTTCCCTTTCATTTGGAATTTTGAGCAACTACCTACAGGCACTGTGGGTTAATGCATTGGACTGCAAGGTCAGTTTGAACTGTAAGGTTGGTGGTTTAAGATCACCAGTCGCTCCTTGGAGACCCTAGTCAGGGTCACTGTGAGTCAGAACCAACTCAACGACACTTAACGACAACAACTTCCATAAGCAAAGGTCTAGTTCATCAGATTATTTTTGAATGCCATAAACTTCAAATTTCAAATGTGGTGAGTACTTGGAAAAATAAAAATGATGCATTCCTGCTCTGACACGATTGTATTTTATATCATTTTCTAGAGGTCATTTCTGGTCATCCTAAGGGGACAGGATCCATCTCATTAAAGAAATATCACACCTTCAAACATTTATGTCTTTAATCTCAAAGCACGGCAGTGGTGATTCAGTGGTAGAATTCTTGTCTTCTATGTGGTAGACCCAGGTTTGATTCCTGGCCCGTGCACCTCATGTACAATCACTACCCATCCATCAGAGGATCTTCCAGACTAAGATGAACTGGAAAGAAAGTCCTAGTGATAGAATTCTAAAATTCAGCCAATGAAAACCTTATGAATCACATTGATCTAGTCAGCAGTCTAACATAAGGATAGATTCCACAAAGGGAAGCATATCATGCCATTGTGTATGGGGTCACCATGAGTTGTAGAGAGAGTAGTTGAAAGCTAAAAACAACAATCATTAGACAAATAACTGTGACTAATTCATGGTCACATATTATCAGGTAATCATAGAGAAAAACATCACCTAAAAATATGCCAACACCTGTGTGATCCAACACAAATATGGATTCTGTCATTGTTTCCTTGGGTGGTTTTAGATAAAGAGGTGAGGGACTAGTATATTTATGTCTGCATTAAACCTGACCTCCTTGTACCTAATCACCTCCTTGTACCTTGTACACAAAAGGTCACCCAACTGTCCTCAGTGCTAGGCAAACTCTGGTTACAGCAAAGGGTCAGCCAGAGCACCTGCTTTCTTTCTGCAGGCCACTACCTTCCCCTGCTGGAGAGGAGCAGTGTTTCATTGACTGGTAGGGCTCCTCTGAACTCACTTGGCCCTCCTTGTTCTTGCCTTTACTTCTACCAGGGACAGCAATCAGAGGGAATGAACAGGCTGCATCTGAGCCCAGGAGAGAAATATAGACTTCATAGCCTCCTTCCACACAGAAATTTACAATATTTACATGGGTCTTGGAGGGAAGTGTCTGATCCAGACTTTATCATTGTGGATTTTATGATTAGAGACCCTATTTCAATTGTAAAGGAAGTAGAAATATTATTTCCAAGCAATAGGAAGTGAAGGTGAACTGTAAGAAAATGTCAGTTCATAAAAAGAGGTATGAGTTCAACAGCACTCCCCATAATTCTCACAAATTAGCTGGCATGGTAGACATGTGGTGGGGATTTGAAGTACAGAAGTGAGTTTTGTTTCAGTTTTTATTTAAAATCTTACTCACCCAATGCCACTTTTCCTGGCTTAGGCAGTGTCAAATTATGCTAATTTTATAGCTGGCCAAAAGATTAAAAGGAATTCAAGCTATTTTTCCTTTAGCATTACATGGGTGATGAGTGTTCTGGACACTTTCTCAGTATTTGACATAGTGGAAAGTTATGGGTTTGTGTTCTCAATAGTGGAATGAAAACAAGGCTTAAACTGTAGTGAAGGACTCTCACAGGACATTAAGCATGCAAATGACACAAGATTGGTCCTTCTTTTGAAATACACACACACACACACACACACACACATATTGTAAGTGACAGTTAAGCTCCAACTTGGAACAAATGCCTTGTGGTTGTGAAGTACCAACTCATAGAGCTTCCTACACATAGCAATCCTATGCATAGCAACTAAAACACATCCCATTCTGGTCCCATCCTCAAAATTGTTATGTTTGAGCCCATTGTTCTGTACTATGTCAGTTAATCTCAGTAGAGGTCTTCCTCTTGTTTGTTGAACTTCTACTTTGCCAAGAACAATACCCTTACCAACAACATGTCCAAATAACAAGAGATGAAATCCATCATCCTCATATCTAAGAAACACTCGGACTACCCTTCTTCCAAGACATATTTGTTTTTTCTTCCAGCAGTCCACAGCACTTTTAATATTCTTCTCCAACACCACAATGCAAATGTATGGTTTTCCTTATTCAAAAATATGAGGAGGTTGAAAATGCCATGGCTTGGATCAAGTGCACCTTAGTTCTCAAATAGATCTCCTTGCTATTTGATACTTTAAAGAGGTCTTTTGCAGCAGATTTGCCTAATGCAGTATAGTTATTTGATTTCTTGACAGCTGCTTTCATGAATGTTGATTGTCAATCCAAGCACAATGAAGTTTGACAACTTCAAACTTTATATCTATTTTTCATGATGTTATTTATTGGTTCAGTGGTGATTTTTGTTTTCTTTACATTGAAGGGCAATCCATGCTGGTCTGTAGTCTTTGATTTTCATCAGTAAGTATTTTAAGTCCTTTTTAGTTTCAGCAAGCAAGGTTATACCATCTGAATATCATAATTATTCATAAACTATAGTTTATGCATATAGATTCTTTTCATGGAAGTACAATCTTCAAGGGTCCAGTGATTAAAGTCAGGGGTAAGAGAATTTTCTTCCTCCAGATCAGTAGCTTTGAAAAAGTTTGTGTCACCATTGATCTGACATGTTGGGGAATTTCTGAGTACTAGGGTATAAGATTCGTCCACAGAAAGAACATCTTAAGATCTCTACTGAAGTACAATGTATATGTATATAAGGAAGAAGCGTTGTGACTATTATTTAAATTTGCGCACCAAGTATAAATATAAAAAATGAAGGCACTGAAAATATTTACCAGGTTCTGAAACCTGCAGTGAATAAAAATCAAAGTGCATTGGCAATTAGTTGTGGTTAAAATGTGAAAGTTAGAAACAAAGAATACAGATTGTTACTAGGTTCTATCAAGCCAGTTCCAACTCATAGTGATCCTATGTGCAACAGAATGATGCGCCAACCTCACAATTATTGCTACATTTGAACCCATCACTGAGGCCTCAAACTTCTTCTGGCTCAAGTCAGATTCCAATGAGAACATGGAACAACATATATCATTGCTGACTTCAGGATCTTGGCTGAAAGCAGAGAATGCCAGAAAGATGTTTGCCTGTGTTTTATTGACTATGTCAAAGATTTTGACTGTGTGAATCATGAAATGCTATGCGGAACATTGTGAAGTATGACCATTCTGGAATACTTACTTGTGTTCATGAGGAAACTCTACACAGAACAAGATGCAATTGTTCCACAAGTCAAGAACACTGAGTGGTTTAAAATTAGGAAAGGTGTCTGCCAGGGTTGTATTTTTTCATTATACTTCTTCAACTTGTATGCAGCACAAATATTTTAAGAAACTGAATTATATGAAGAAGACCATGGCATAAAGGTTGGTGGAAGACTCATTAACAACCTGTGATATACAGATGATATAACCTTGCCTGCTGAAAATTAAGAGGATTTAAAATACTGATGAAGATCAAAGACCACACCCTTTTGTTTGGGTGTAAAAAACACAACACTCCTCAACACTGTACCAATAAATGGCATCATGATGAATGGAGAAAAGCTTAGAGTTGTCACACAGTTAATTTTGCTTGGATCCACCATTAACACTGATGGAAGCAGCAGTCAAGAAATCACATCATGTATTGCACTGCTCTGGTAGCATAGTGGTTACAAATCGGGCTGCAAACCCGCAAAGTCAGCAGTTTGAAACTACCAGCTGCTCCGCGGGAGAAAGATGAGGCTTTCTGATCCCTTAAAGGTTTACAGCCTCAGAAACCTTGTTCAGGGTTGCTATGGATCAGAACCAACTCGACGGCACTTAACAACAACAACAACATTGCTGCTCTTGTGCAGATCTTCTGTGCAAGTTCACTTTAAAGTCTTCAAGAAAAAAGATGTCAGTTTGAGGACTAAGGTGCACCTGACCCAAGCCTTGGTATTTTCAGTAACTTCATATATATATGAAAGTTGGACATTGACTAAGGAAGAATGAAGTAGAATTGATGCACTTGAATTATGATATCCGAGGAGAATATTAAAAGGGCCATAAATGCCAGACAAACAAATCAATCTGCGTTGGATTAAGCACAGCCAGAATGCTCCTTAGAAGCCAGGATGGCCTGACTCCATCTCTCACACTTTGGACATATTATCAGAAGGGAGACAAGTCCCTGGAGAAGGAGGACATCATGCTTGGTAAAATGGAGGGTCAGTTAAAAATATAAAGACCCTCAATGAGTGGTTTGGCAGAGGCAATGGGTTCAATTGTAGCTAGCAATGATTGTGAGGTTGGTGAAGGACTGGGAAATGTTTCTTTCTGTTGAACATGTCACTGTGAGTGGATACAAACTCTATGTCACCTAACAACAAAATAAGTTAAAAGGTACCAGTCCCTGGAAAGGAATACACGGAGTCCCTATATCTAAAAGAAACAGTCCATGTTCAATTATTTAACGAAGTAGCATATTATTAAGAACTGATGGTCTTTAGGAAGAAGTCCAATCTGCAGTGGAGGTACTGGCAAAAAACAAGGCTCCAAGAACTGATGAATACAAATTGAAATCATTCAACAAACTGATGTAGCATTCTTCTATGCCAGGTCATTTAGAAGACAGCTATTTGGCCAACCGATTGGAAGAATCCATATGTGTGACCTTTCCAAAGAGAGGATTCCCAAAGGAATGTGGAAATCATTGAAAAGTATCCCTAATATCACACTGAAGTAAAAATTTTCTGAAGAAAATTCATAAGCAATTGTAGCAGTCCATCACTAGGGAACTGCCAGAAATTTAAGCTGGACTCAAAGAGGACATGGAACTAGGGATATTATTAGTGACCTTAGATGGATCTTGATTGAAAGCAGAGAATACCAGAAAAAATGTTTACTAGTGCTTTATTGAATATACATATATATTGACTATGTGGATATCGACAATTTATACATAACATTGGGAAGTTCTGGTATTCAATTGATTGTATCATGAGACAAAGACACAGTTATTGGAAATAATAAAGGGATACAGAATGGTTTAAAATCAGTAGAGGTCTTCACCAGGGTTGTATCCCTTCACCATATGTATTCAATTTGTAAATTAAACAAATAATCCCAGAATCTGGATTATATGAAAATTAAAACAGCGTCAGGATTAGCGGAAGAATTATTAAAAGCCTGCAATATGCTGATGATACAACCTGTTTGCTACTAGTGAAGAGGACTAAAATATTTAATGGTGATGATCAAAACCTACAGCTTTTACTATGGATTGCAACTCTATGTAAAGAAAACAATTCACAATCAGCACTCATGGAAGCAGCAGTCAAGAAATAAAAGAATGTATTGCTTAAGCATATTTCCTTCATAAGACCTCTTAAATTGTTCAGAGCAAAGATATCAATTTAAGGGCTAAGATCCACTTACCCAAGCCATGGTATTTTCAATAGCCTGATATGCATGTGAAATTTGGGTAATGAATAATGAAGATAATAGAAGAATTGATGCATTTGAATCATGGTCTTGGGGAAGAATATTGAAATACCAAGGACTGCCAGAAGAATAAACAAATATGTCTTAGAAGAAGTACAGCCAGAATTCTCCTTAGAACTGAGAATGTTGTTGCTCATACTTTGGACATATTATCAGGATGCACCAGTCCCTAGAGAAGGGCTTGATAAAGTGAAGGTTCAGCAAAAAAAAAAAAAAAAGAGGAAGGTCCCAATGAACTGGATTGACACAGTGGCAACAGAAATGGGCTCAAATGTAATAATTATGAACTTGACACAGGATTGTACTGGCTTTCCTTCTGTTTTGCTTTGGGTCACTATAAGTTGGAACTGACTCCATGATACTTAAAAAGTTGCTGTAGAAGGACATCACTCTTGATAAAATACAGGGTAGGCGAAAAAGAGGAATACCTTAAATGAGATGTATTGACGCAGTAGTTACAACAGAGGGTTCAAGCATAGTAACAACGGGTGATGATGTTACAGGACTGGGCATGGGATCGTTCTGCGGTACGTAGGGTGAGTATGAGTCAGAACTGACTCCAGTTCACCTAATAACAGCAGCAGGGATTCTGTGTAGCTTACAATAGAGGAATGGTTTTATCATTGATATTGCTTATTATAAATTTTGGGGGTAACTGTAGTTCAGTGGTGCAGAAGACCCAAGTACATTGCCCAGCCACTGCATCTCATGGACACACCTCATTACCCCTCATCGGATATTGAAATTTTATATATTGTTATTATGTTGAACATATATCGGTAGAGTTTCCAGAATAAGATGGACAGGGAAGAAAGAATTGGCTTTTTTTTTTTTTTAATTAGCAAATGAAAACCCCATGGATTGCAATAGGCCACAAACTAAAGGGATAGTGCAAGGAAGGACATTGTTCATTTCGTTGTTCATAGGGCTGCCATGAGTAGAGGGCAAACACAATAGCATCTAGGAACAACAACATTATTGTAAATTACAAAAGAGTGATTGTAGTAGAAAAAAGGAAACACAGTATTAAATACATTTCTAATGATTTTGCTTCCTCCATAAAAACCATTACTTTCAAGGGTTTCTTTGTAATATCTAATTTAAATTTCTGATATTTCAGTTCAAAACAATGTGGTAAATAGCTAACAGTCACCATATTCCAAATTCCTTGAAAAAAATTATCTATGTATAAAAGAGTTAATGTAGTATGCCTGACACTTGCATAGGTCAATTTGCAAGACCTTTGGATTTGGGAAAGGTTCCCACCGGTCCCTGATCCATAGGCATGGTTCAAGTTTCCTAAATCCTTTGTACAAACAGTCTGCTTTTGTGCAAACTTGCCTTACTCCTAGGAGTCTAGATGTTTGGTATGTGGTAGGTACGTAGAGGGTGCTTATGTTACCAGTCCCCAATAACAACCTTGGCACTGAGTCTGTAATGTACTTACCTGGTAGACAACATTCCACACATGTTGTTTCAATCATTCCTGGGACAAGACACTGGAAGCTCGTGCCTGGTTTCCTATGGATTCACCCCATGTGCCTTTTCCCTTTGCCAATTTTGCTTTGTACACTTCTGCTATACTTAGCTGTGAAAATTCTTAGTGAATCATCCAACCAGGTTAGTGTTGAGGTTTCCCAAAATAACATCTTTTGAAAATACATTTTGTTGCTACCCTTTGAACTCCAACTATTTCTCCCATGAGGATCTCAATGAATGTTGTACATTGAAATTGTAATTTATAAGCATGGAATTCTGTACATAGCATGCCAATAACAAAACCTTGGATGTGAATTAAGACTTAGAGCAGACTAGATTCAGGTGAGAAATATGAAAACGAAATGATTACAGGAATGATCACAGCACAGTGCTGTAGTGACCCCATGTATAACAGGCTAAATGTCACTAGTACTGAGTTATCTTCAAGATGGTTGGATTCTTTGACTTAACTTCTAGATAGATTTTGTTGGGTTTTCTTTTTTGGTGTCATGTGAATGTTGCACAACACATGCTTATGAGCTGATTCCTTCTTTTCTTTTTTTAAGTTTTTCATTAAAATTGAGTGATAGTTTACATGAGAGAACATTGGTTTTATACTCACTGTTTCATTGCAATGATTACAATCTCTTCCACGCATCATCATTCCACAGTATTTGATTCTATTCTTTTTTTTGGGGGGGTGGTGGTGGTGGAAGTGCACAAAAACACTCAAGAATATATATTCATTTAAAGAACTAAGGGCACATTCTGTAAGCCTGCCTCCTGGTTGCCAGCATACAGCCTTTTTCTTTCTATGAGGCTAGAGTCCTCAGCTGCTCCCTCTCCCATGTCTCCATCTCTGCCTCCATCTTTGGT
>NW_006408713.1:3353137-3354121 GCF_000296735.1 Chrysochloris asiatica
TTGTTCTTCAAGGTAGCATAGTATTCCATTGTGTGTATGTACCACAGTTTGTTTATCCATTCTTCAGTTGATGGGCACTTTGGCTGCCTCCATCTTTTGGCTATTGTAAATAGTGCTGCTATGAACCATGGCATTTTTAATAATGCCATATGCATGTTAAAGTTGAACAATGAATAAGGAAGACCATAGAATTGATGCATTTGAGTTATGGTGTTGATGGAGAATATAAAAAGTGCCATGGTTTGTCAAAAGAGCAAAAAAATATGCATTAGAAGAAGTGTAGGCAGAATGCTCCATTGAAACCAGGATGACCAGCTTTTGTCTCTCATAATTCGGACATCTTATCAGGAGTGACCAGTCCCTGGAGAAAGATACCATGTTTGATAAAGTGGAAGTTTGGGAAAAAAGAGGAAGACTTCCAATGAGATGGATTTGCACAGTGACAGAGTGAAGATGCTTAAACATAGCCATGGTTGTGAAATTAGTGAAAGACTTGAAAGTGTTTCATGTTGTTGTGTTTGAGTTGCTATGACTTGGTACTGATTTGATGGCACCAAACCAGAACAAGTGCCAGAAGATGAGCCACTCTGCTTGAAAGACACACAAACTATTCTGGGAAAGAGGTATCTCCTAAACATAAAGTTGACCTTGATGATGTGATCGAGTAAAGCTTTTGGGGATTTCTTATTTTGATGGATCACAATTCAAAATAAAGGGAGAAAGTTGCAGGTATCCATTAAAAATTGGAACATAGCAGGTACAATAAATGAAACGAAGAAAATTGTCAGTTGTCAAAAATGAAATGGAATGCAAATGCATAAAGATGGATATCCTAGGCATAAGTGAGCTGAAATGGATTGGTATTGACCATTTTGATCCTGACAATCACATGATTTACTATGCTCAGAATGACAAATTGAAGATGAATGGTATCACAAATTAACAGACCAACCACAAAAACCATTGAAGATAAATCACAAGAAT
>NW_006408713.1:3355731-3361445 GCF_000296735.1 Chrysochloris asiatica
TGACAATCACATGGTTTACTATGCTAGTTATGACAAATTAAATAAGAATGGTGTCACATTCATCATGAAAAAGAACTGTCAAAGATCAGTTATGAAGTACAACATTGTCTGTGATAGGATAATATTCATAAGCCTACAAGGAAGACCAGTTAATACAACTTTATTCAAATTTACACACCAACCACTATTGCCAGTGTTGATGAAACTAAAGAATTCTACCAACTTCTTCAGTCTGTAATTGATTAATCATGCAATCAAGATGTATGTATAATTACTGGTGATTGGTATGGAAATATTGGAAACAAAGAAGGATTAGCAGATGGAAAATATGGCTTGGTGATAGAAATTATACTGAAGATCACATGATAGAATTCTGTAACACCAATGACTTCTTCATTGCAAATACATTTTTTAAAACAACACAAAAGATGATTATACACATGGACCTCACCAGATGGAATACACAGAAATCAAATTGTCTATATCTATGGAAAGAGACAGAATCCTGGTGTGGTGCTGTGGACTAAAGTGTCAAACTGCAAATTCATTTGAACTGTAAGGTTGGTTGTTCAAGCTCACCAGCTGCCTCTTGTAAACCCTATACAGGGTCGATGTGAGTCGGAATCAACTCGACAGCAGTTAATAACAACAACAGAAAGCGACAGTGGAAAAGCCAAAAGAAGGTCAGATTCAGATTATGTAACAGACCAACCATTGTTCATAGGCAAGTTCAGGCTGAATCTGAAGAAAATTAAAACAAGTCCACAAGAGCCAAAATATGACCTTGAATATATCTCACCTGAATTTAGAGATTATCTGAAGTACAGATTTGATGCAGTAGACAGTAAAGTCCAAAGAAAAGAAGAGCTGTGAGATGACATCAAGAGCATTATACAGGAATAAAGCAAAAGGTCATGGAGAAGACAAGAAAGAAAAGACCAAAATGGATGTCAAAAGAGGCTCTGAAATGTGCTCTTCAGCGTAGACATGTAAGACCTTTATTAATGTCAGAACTGACTCTGAAACTTGCTCTTCAGTGTACATATGCTAAAGGGAAAGGTTGAAATGAGGATTTAAAAGAGTTGAATAGAAAAGTTCAAAGGTTAGCTTGACAAAACATAACCAAATATTAACAATGAAATGTGCAAAGTCCTTGAGCTATGAAACCAAAAGCCAAGAACATGCTTAGCATTTCTAAAGCTGAAATAAATTAAAAAAAAAAAAAAAATCAAACCACTGGTTTCAATAGTGAAAGGTTCTATTGTTAAAGTATTGAATGATGCTGAAGGCATCAAAAGAAGATGTAAAGAATACACAGAGTCACGGTAACAAAAAGGAATGGTCAATGTTCAATCAATGCAAGAGTTACCAGATGATTAAGAACCAATGGTACTGAAGGGAGGTGTCTAAGGTGCTCTGAAGGCATCCAGGTTGATGGAATACAAATGGAAAATTTCCACAAACTGATGCAGTACTGGAGGCATTCACTCATCTATGCCAATAAATTTTGTAGACAAGTACGTGTCTAACTGACAGTAAGAGATCTGTATTTGTACCCATTCCAAAGAGAGGTGACCTGACAGAATGTGGAAATCATAGGACACTATCATTGATATCCCATGTAAGTAAAGTTTTATTACAGGTATTCCAAAAATGGTTGCAACAATACATTGACAGAAAACTTTCAAAGATTCAAACTAGATTCAGAAGAGGTTGTGAAACATATATTATTACTGAAGTCAGATGGGTCTTGACTGAAAACAAAGAAAACCAATAAAATGTTTACTTTGCTTTATTGATTACACAAGCCTTTAGATTGTGTGGCTAATGAGAAACTACAGACCACATTGTGAATAATGAGTATTTTGGAAAACTAAATTGTACTCATGAGGTGAATGTACATAGATGAGGTCGTAGTCATTTAAGCAGAACAACAACAAAAAACTACATTGTTTAAAAATAGGAAAGGTGTGTTTCAGGATTGTATTCTTTCACCATACTTATTCAATCTGTATACTGAGCATATAATCTGAGAAACTGAATTATACAAAGATGAACATGGTATCAACATTGGAGGAAGACTCATTAACAACCTGTGATATGTAGATTATACAACTTTCCTTGATGAATATGAAGAGGACTTGAAATGCTTACTGATGAAGATCAAGGACTATAGCCATTGGTATGGGATGCACCTCAATGAAAAGAAAGAAAAAATGCATTGGAAAACTCAGCTACATAAGATTTCTTTAAAGTGTTTAAGAGCAAAGATGTCAGTTTGAGGAGTAACGTGTGCCTGACCCAGGTTATGGTATTTTCCAATAGTCTCATATGCATGCTAAAGTTGGACAATGAATAGGGAATACCATAGAAGAATTGATTCATTTGTATTATGGTGTTGAAGAAGAATATTAAAAGTATCATGGACTGCCAGAAGAGCAAACAAACCTGTTGGGGAATGTACAACCAGAATGTTCCTTAGAATCCTGGATGATGTTGGTGACGTGCCGTGGTGACAATTTCAACTCATAGTAACCCTGCATAGGGTTTCTGAGACTGTAAATCTTTACAGGAACAGAAATTTTCATCTTTCTCCCACAGAATGGTTGGTAGTTTTGAACTGCTAACCTTGAGGTTAGCAGTCCGACTTGTAATCACTACACTACCAGAGTCCAGGATAGCAAAATTTTATCTCTAATATTTCAGACATATTGTCAGGAGGGTCCAGTCTCTGGAGAAAGACAACATGTTTGTAAAATGGAGAATCAATGAAAAAGATGAAGATCCCACAATGAGATGGAATGGCACAGTGGCAGTAACAATGGGCTCAAGCTTAACAAAGATTGTAAGGTTAGCACAAGATCTGGAAGTTTTTAGTTCTGTGGTGCTTAAGGTTTCTATGGGTTGAGTTGGAACTGACTTGACTTCCCTTACCAACAACAACATGAGGCCATTAAAATGATCATGACTTGGATTAGGTGCAAGATGCACCTTAGTCCTCAAAGTGACATATTTACTCTTTAACACTTTGAAATATCTTTTTGAACAGATTTGTCTAAAGTGATATATCATTTTATTTGTTTCTATTTTAAATGGTTTTTTGGTTTATTAATCCTCTGGTACAAAAATCATACAATCTTCACAGACCAACTCACCGCAGACTCCTTTTACATTCTTTTTGTCATTCCCAGCTTTAGTCTTTGCAGCTGTCATTTGATTTCTTGATGGTTGCTTCGATGAACATTGACTGTTGTTGTTATTAAGTGCCATGGAGTTGTTCCCAAGGAGAAGCTGGTAAACTTGAACCAGCGACCTTGTGATTCATGCTGACATTGCAGCCCAGAGCATTAACACACAGCACCAAACCGAGATTTCAATCATTGGCTGTGACGCCAAGTAAATTGGAAAAATCCTATGAAGGACGGATAAAGAAATACAAGGTTCATTTTCTCTCACTTTGTTGTTGTTTGGTGTCTTCTCTTTGGCTCCAACACATAAAGACTTTATGTATAAGAGAAAGAAACGTCTCTCTCACAGCATTTCTGAAAACTTTTCTGCACTCATTCATCCTCTGACAAAGGAAGAAAAGAAAAATAAAGATAAATCTCTCTCAGTTTGGAACTCCAAAACCTGTTGTACACTAATGTAAAAGAGAATTGTCAAAAGTCCAAAAGACTTCTAAGCACCAAAATCAAAGGAAAGAGTTATTTTTCCTACTTCAGGATCAGAATCCTAGATGTTTGATGTGTATTTTATGTTTAATACTTAGATACAATCTTTATAAAATTATCCTGCCTTAACCCTGGTGACCATCAATGAAGAGAGTAGTGATTTTGTTCAAGAAATAGCCAAATGTGCTGTCAAGTCGGGAGACTTTTGCCACTGTCACATGATTCCTCTTTTTCACTGGCCCTCTACTTTAGCAAAAATGATGTCTTTCTCGAGCAATTGATCTTTCCTTATGCCATGTCTCATCATTCTTTCTTCTAAGGAACATTTCGATAATATCACTTCTAAATGGATTTGTTTGATTTTTGGCATTACACAGTATAAAATCTTCTTCATTAATACTGTGATTCAAATCATCTTTCTTTTTCCTGCAGTGCTGTAAGATAATCACTGTACTGCTAACTGCAAATTTGAAGGTTCAAACCGACCAGCTGCTCCTCAGAAACCCTATGTTGTTAGGTGCTATCGAGTCGGTACCGAATTATAACGACCTTATGCATAGCAGAATGAAACAGTGCCTGATACTGGGCCAACCTCACTACTGTTGCCACACTTGAGCCCATCGATGCTGCCACTTGGCCAGTTCAGCTCATTGGGGGTCTTCCTCTTTTTCTCTGGCCCTCCACCTTACCAAACATGATATCCTTCTAAAGTGACTGGCCCCTCCTGACGATATTTCCAAAGTACGAGAGACGAAGCTTAGCCATCTTGGCCTCCAAGGAGCACTCTGGCTACACTTCTTCCAAAACAGATCTATTGGTTCTTTTGGCAGCCCATGGCACTATCAATATTCTCCTCTAATACCATAACTCAAAAGTAGAAACCCTATACAGGGGCATTATTGAATCAGAACATCATTGAAGGCCCACAACAATAACAAACTTTAATATGTATATGAGTCTGGAAGCTATGCCCCTGGTGTTTGAAATATTAACAGCGTCACCAGTGGTGGATAGGTTTCAGCAGAACTTTCAGATGAACACAGACTAGGAAGAAAAGTCTTGTGATTTACTTCTAGAAAGTAGCCACTGAAAGCCCTATGAATCACAATAAAATATCGGAATATTTACGCTAATTTATATGATATTACACAAAGTTTAAACCCTGGTTGATTTAGCAGATTTTAATTTTCTTCCCAGGGCTAAATTATGGTTTTACATCCTCTCTATAAAGTGCAAAGAATCATTGCCTCTCATTCATTGTTGACACTGCAAACTATTTCAGATTAGAAGCCAGTTGAAAAAATAAAGGAACTGTATTAGGAAGGGACAACTGTTGAAATATGAGTTTGAGTTGAAGTCACAGGCTATAATTTATCTTCTTCTGTTAATTAAATGAGATGTTTTCACTTGACAAAAGTAATACTGAGTTGAGGAGGGAAACATCTTTCCAGCATAGAGTAATATGCATTTGATCTAGTACACTGTCTCCTAGGAGAAGAATTGTGTTTACCCCAGAGTAAAGCTGGACACCACCAGAAGCAAAAGGCAGAATTGATCTTTTCTCAGTTAGGGTGGGGCAGACCCAGAGCAGGGATGGAGAGGAAGGTCTATCACTCAGAATGAGATTCAGACATACTGAGGTTTCCAGGGAAATAAACAAATCTCTTTGTATAGTCCACAGCAGAATATAACCCAGGTTTCCAAAGAATTCAAATTTCATTAAAAAGAAAATATACTTAAAACCACATCTTTATGAAAATGAAAGGGCTCAGAAGTCCTCCTGCAAAGACCATTTTCTAACATTGATAAGGTGTCCTTCCTTTTATGGAAACAAATACTTATAAAATACTAGAATAACTTTGTGGTCTTTATTGCTACTTTCTATAATTACCCTCTTCTTGGTATTTCTTGAACAAAATGAAAAAAAAAAAAAGCCTCAAATCAACCTTTGAAATAAATAAAATGCAACAGTTTAATGAAAATGAAATAAAAATAAATATATTGCTAAAAATATAAAGATACGATTGACACTAATCTAATGAA
>NW_006408713.1:3361560-3362521 GCF_000296735.1 Chrysochloris asiatica
AAAAAAAAAAAAAGCTTTGCTTTCTTTTATTTGTTCTTTTTAGGTAAAGGAGTTTTAAAAACTTTTTTATATTGATTTCTTCAAATTGATCAAGCAAAGCTCTCAGAATCCTCCAGAGCCTGGCTGCAGAAAGGTTGGTGGTCCAGCTGGCCTTCTGGCCCATCAGTCTACCCTCAGCCGTGCTCTGTGTTAATGCTCATCCTTGTCTCTTTCCAGGACATCCCAGCCTGTTTTCTAGATGTGCCTTCCTTTGTCAATGAAGCCTGATTTAGTGTACACAATGTTGAATATGAGCCACAACTTACAGAAAAGTGCTACCTATAAAAATCATCAACCTCATTGTACTGATTTTTAATTTTAAAGTAGAGTGAGAATCAAAACATAGTGGAACAGTTGCTAATGGTTTTGATTTAAAAATTGACATAAACAATATGAAGCAGTCTCTCTCTGTGGATTTTTAAAATGTGGTGGTTGTTTCTGTTGTTGTTTAGTGCAACTGAGTCGGTTCCAACCCATACTAACTTTATATAAGGTTTCTGAGGAATAGCTGGGGAGCTTGAACTACCAACCTTGCAGTTCAAACCGATTTTGTAGTTCAGAGAATTAACCCAGAGACTACACTAGGACTCCAAACTGCATTTTTTGTTGTTGTTATTGTTAAGTGCTGCCGAGTCAGTCCAACTCATACCAACCTGATATGGGGTTTCCTAGAAGTGGCTAGTGAGCTTGAACCATCGAACTTGTGGCTGAAACCAACCTTGCAGTGTAGCGCATTATCACACTGTGCCACACCAGTACTCCACCAGGAGCTTCATGTTTACAAGATGATACTTGACATATCCAATACTGAAATATCCAAAAAGACATTTTGAATGTTGATGAACAAATGAAATCGAGGTATTTAGCAATAATAAATTGGAATAGGACATCATGCTTGCTAAAGTAGAGGGTGAGTGAAAAG
>NW_006408713.1:3363941-3365466 GCF_000296735.1 Chrysochloris asiatica
TCGATGGCACCTGACAACAACAACAACAACAACCTAATGAGGTGATTGACACAGGTGGCTGCAATAATAGGCTCAAACATGACAATTGTGAGAATGGTGCAGGACGGGGGAATGTGGAGGGTCTCTGTGAGTTGGAGCCAACTTGACGGCACCTGACACCAACAATCACATTAACAATCATAAGTTTGGAGATTGTGAACACACAGAGGTTCAATCAATTACTATGCTCACAGAAGTTTTTGGCAGAGACAAATTTAAGTAACAAACAGAGCTGTCTAACATTTAGTAGACTTGTGTTTTCTTTGAGTTTCTGTTAAGTTGCAATGGCATTTTGTCTTTCTCTTTGCAGCACTGTGGGTTAATATACTGGATTGCAAAGTCAATTTGGACCTCAAGGTCAGTGGTTCAAGCTTACCAATAAGTATCGGGAAACCTGTACAGGATTGCTATGAATCGGAAACGACTCGGCAGCACTTAACAACAACAACATTGAATATTTAAGTGAAAAAATAAAGTTTGAAAATATCAAATATCTTAGGTTAGCCATTCATCCAAGGAAGTATGTGGGGAAAGCCTGGTTTGGAAGATCACGGGTCAACAGGTGATCTGCTCAAAGGTCAGCCCTAGAAAGTAATTTCTTTCCATTTGAGATGGAGTTGCCCACACTTACTATAGTGGATTGAATGTATCCCCTCAAAATACACATTGGAATTCTATCCCTTATAGGGGTGGATGTGATCTGGCTGGGATATAGGATTTTCTTTGTTATGTAAATGAGACCATACCACTGAAAAGTGGGCTCTAAATCTAACCACTTCTGAGATATAAAGAGAATAGACACAGAGACAAGCAAACACAAATAGGAAAGATAGATACTGCCTGGAGATTGTCAAGGAATCAAACAACATAGTGGCTACAGACGTGAGCTATGGATCCTCCCCTAGAACCCAGGGAAAGAGCCTTCCTCAAGAAGTAGCTGTGGTTTGAATTTGGACTTCCAG
Organism: Chrysochloris asiatica; assembly: GCF_000296735.1. NCBI lineage: Eukaryota > Metazoa > Chordata > Mammalia > Afrosoricida > Chrysochloridae > Chrysochloris > Chrysochloris asiatica. Next base: position 3,364,943 of record NW_006408713.1, read on the forward strand.
CCTCCCAACCTGTATTAATATAAATTTGTGTTCCTGAAATACACCTACTTATATTATTTCTGCTACAGAAGCAATAGGAGACTAAGGGGTGAACCAACTACTTTTGATCACTAGCCAATTTGAAGAAGCTCTGCATGCCTATATCATTAAAATCTTGTTCAGAGGAATCTGATATGGCCACATGATCGATTTTTAATATTAAGTATTTTGACTGCCATAGAAGTCATTTTTACATTTAATGTTTATTTATTTATCTATATTTTGTAAATTGTGTCTTGAGGGAAGGTTTTCAGAGCAAATTAGCGTTCTATGACACAACTTACAGGCCTTTTGTTTCCTGACAGTGGTTGCAATCCCATCAGTGTATCAATACTCTGCTCACTTCCTTCTTGTTTTTCCAATTCTATTTGTCTTTATTTCCTTCCCCTTTAGACTTTCTGTGCCTTGTTTTGGGGTAAATGCTACCCTTGACCTCCTCTTGTTGTTGTTTCTAAATGCTGCTTTCAACTCACAGTGATTCTATG
>NW_006408713.1:3365856-3366978 GCF_000296735.1 Chrysochloris asiatica
TTTGGCCATCCTGGCCTTCAAGGAGCACCCTGGCTGCACTTCTTCCAACACAGATCTGTTGATTCTTTTGGAAGCCCATAATACTTTCAATATTCTCCTCCAACACCACAATGCAAATGCATCAGTTCTTCTATGGTCTTCCTTATCCACTGTCCAGCTTTCACATGCACATGAGGTTACTGAAAATACCATGGTTTTGGTCATGCACACCTTAGTCTTGAAGTGGACATGTTTGCTCTTCAACACTTTAAAAAGGTCTGCAGAAAATTTACCTAATGCAATACGTCATTTGATTTCTTGACTGTTGCTTCCGTGAGTGTTGATATTTTATCCAAGAAGAATGAAGTCCTTGACAACTTCAATTTTTTCTCCATTGATAAGAATGTGGTTTATTGGTCCAGTGGTGAGGATTTTTGTTTCCTTTACATTGATATGCAATCCATACCAAAGGCTCTGGTCTTTGATCTTCATCAATGAATAGTTTAAGTCCTCTTCACAGCAAGCAAGATTGTATCATCTGCATAACGCAGGCTGTTAATGAGTCTTCCTCCAATCCTGATGACACGTTTTTCTCCATAGAACCCAGCTTCTTGGATTATTTGCTCAACATACAGGTTGAATAAATATGGTGAAAGAATACAACCCTGTAACCATATAGTGTTCCTATGTTCTGTACGAACAACTTCCTCTTGGTCCATGTACAGATTCCTCAAGAGCACAATTAAGTGTTCTGGAATATTCATACTTGACAATGTTGTCCACCCACACAATCGGTAGCCTTTGTATAGTCAATAAAGCACAGATAAACATCTTTCTGATATTCTCTGTTTTCAGCCTCACTTTCTTGAAAGATTTCAATTTTTAATCCATCAATTGCTGGTACCTTCTTCTTTGTCAATTCCTTCAATGTGCCTTTGGCCTTCCTCCTTCAGTATCATTGGCTTTTGATCATATGCTACCTCTTGAAATGGTTGGACACAGCGAAGAGGAAGGATTAGTAGTTGGAAAATATTTCCTTGGTGATAGAAATTATGCTGGAGATCACATAATAAAATTCTGCAAAATCAATGACTTGTTCATTTCAAATATCTTCTTTTTTTTTTAATATAAGGTTTTTATTGC
>NW_006408713.1:3370845-3372528 GCF_000296735.1 Chrysochloris asiatica
TGTGAGCCTTCCAACCTTCTAAGTATTCCTTTATATGTAGTTCAGAGTTCTGGGACCATCCCCTGAGCCTGCTTGGTCAGGTATTCTGTGTTGTTGTTGGCGGAGCTCTCTGCTATATGTCCACCCGATCCACCATCTTGTTTGTTCTCTCAAATATCTTCTTAAGACAGCATAAGAAGCAACTATACACATGGACCACACCAGAGGGAATATATAGAAATCAAGTTGACTATATCTGCAGAAAGAGACGATAGGAAAGCTCCATATCATCAGTGAAAACAAGGCCAGGGGCAGACTGTGAAACAGACCATCAATTGCTCGTATGCAAATTCAAAGTGAAGCTGTAGAAAATGAAAACAAGTCCACAAGAGCTAAAACATGACCTTGAATATATCTCACCTGAATTTAGAGATCATCTGAAGAACAGATTAGATACATTAAACACTAAAGACTGAAAACCAGAAGAGTTGTGGGATGACATCAAGAACATCAGACATGAAGAAGGCAAAAAGTCATTAAAAAGACAAAAAAGAAGGAAAAGTTCAAAATGGATGTCAAAAGAGACACTGAAACTTGCTCTCCAGCGTAGAGGTGCTAAAGCAAATGAAAGAAATGAGGAGGTCCAAGAGATGAACAGAAAATTTCAAAGATCAACTCAAAAAGATAAAGCCAAATATTACAACAAAAAGTGCAAAGATCTGGAGTCAGAATACCAAAAAGGAAGAACATGCCAGCATTTCTCAAGCTGGGGGAACTGAAGAAAAAAAATCAAGCCTCGATTTTCGTTATCAAAGAATTCTCTGGGCAAATGACTGAATGATGCAGAAAGCATCAACGGAAGATGGAAGGAATACACAGAGTCACTGTACCAAAAAGAAATGGTTAATGTTCATCCATTTCAAGAGGTAGCATATGATCAAGAGCCAATGATACTCAGGGAGGAAGTCGAATGTGCACTGAAGGAATTGGCAAAGAACAAGGCACCAGGAATTGATGGAATAAAAATTGAAATCTTCCAGGAAAGTGAGGCGGCACAGGAGGTACTCACTCATTTCTGCCAACAAATTTGGAAGACAACTATCTGGCCGACTGATGGGAAGAGATCCATATTCGTGCCCATTCCAAAGAGAGGTGACCCAACGGAATGTGGAAATCATTGTATACTCTCTTTGATATCCCATGCGAGTAAAGTTTTGGTAAAGGTAATACAGAAACGGGTACAATCACACATTGACAGAACTTCTAGAGGTTCAAGCCGGATTCAGAAGAGGCCATGGAATGAGGGATATCATTGCTGATGTCCAATGGATCTTGGTTGAAAGCAGAGACTATCAGAAAGATGTTTACCTATGCTTTATTGACTATGCAAAGGTTTTTGATTTTGTGGCTCATGACAAGACATGGACAACATTGTGAATCATGAGTATTCTGGGACACTTAATTGTGTTCATGAGGAATCTGTACCTGCATCAAGAAGCAGTTGTTCGAACAGAACATGGGAACACTCAATGTTTTAAAATTAAAAAAAAAGTTGTACGACAAGGTTGTATTCTTTCACCATACATTTTTAGCCTGTATGCTAAGCAAATAATCTGAGAAGCTGGTTTCTATGAAGAAAAACATGGCATCAGGATTGGAGGAAGACTCATTAACAACCTGTGATATGCAGATGATACAACCTTG
>NW_006408713.1:3373343-3374530 GCF_000296735.1 Chrysochloris asiatica
AAGAAAGAAAGAAAGAAAGAAAGAAAGAAAGAAAGAAAGAAAGAAAGAAAGAAAGAAAGAAAGAAAAAGAAATTGGATCCCACAGAAGGACCTAAGATTCTTTCTAGATGTGAGAACAGAGGGGTATGACTGTATGTTCTGTTGTTTTCTTCTCAACATATACAGGAAGAGAAAACATTGCAAATGAAACAAAGATTTCAGGGACTATTATTTGTCACAGAAACATTCCTTAATCTTAATTAGACCTCACTCCAACCTGCCTTTTAATGACTTTTCAAAAAATAGTTACATTTTTTCCTACTTGACAAACTCACTTTCTTCAATGGCAAATAGTATGGTTATGAGTGAATTGTCATTAATTTTAATTTTAGAATTGAATAGTATTATAGCATATCTTGTAGTTAGAAATAAAAGATGCTCTTATATTTCAAATGAAAAGCAAAATTGATGTCTTTGAATTACGTTGTTGGCCAGGAATAACAAATATTCCATTGACTGTTTTGGAAGCAGGATAGTCAGAATGCTCCTTAGGAGTGTTTTGCTTTCTAAGTCACCCATACTTTGGACAAGCTGTGAGGAAGTACCAGTCTCCGGGGAAAGATATCATGTTTGATAGCTAGTCAGTGGAAAAAAGGAAGAGCCTTAATGAGATGAATTGACACAGAGGCTATAACAGCTAATGTGAGAAGGGCACAGAATTGGACAGCGAACATATGGCTACTATGAGTTGAAACTGACTAGTGGACACCTAACAATAACCCTATGTTCCAGTACAGTAGGGGTATAAAGTTTTGCTTTATATTTAACTTATTAATTGAGGAAACGAGTGAGATTTTCTGGTGAAACATAGTCAACAATCAGGAGCAACAATCAGGGAAGTCTATATAAACACATGAAGTTTGGAGAAACAGGACTGTAGGAAAGGACATGATCACAATCCACTATGCAGACTTCATCTCCAGAGCTCAACATCAAAAATGGCCAGAACCAGACCAAATCATGTCATGGTCAAGCAATTGCTGCCACTGTGTCGGGGTTTTCCCTCGACATAGTTGTCATGAGTGTTTGGTTCACGAGGAGGGGAGATCCAGCGGCGATAGGGATAGCTAAAGAATACACAGACAAACAGAAGAAGGGAGACAATTAGGCACCCCAAAGCCAGGGTGGATACATCACTGGTGGGCAGG
>NW_006408713.1:3375035-3383709 GCF_000296735.1 Chrysochloris asiatica
ATTAATTTAATATATATACCTGAATATTAAGATGAAAGCAATTTTCCATTAACTGCCAGTGGCCTCATTTGTTACACTCAGCCCTAGAGGGCCTCGAACCTCTGACTAGTCTTACACAGTCTGCAACACAACTGGGAGATGCTGCATTGAGGAGACATTCAACTTCCCAGTCTTCCAGACTGTGGAGGAATAGTGAAGTGATGAGGGAAAAAGCACAGAGACTGAACCCTTTAATGCATGGCATTAGTTTGGGTGCTTTTATTGTAATAGAACTACTCACAGATCAATACAGTAAATATGTTGTTGTTGTTAATTGCTGTCAAGTGGGCTAGGACCCATAGTGACCCTGTACAGGGTTTCCAAGAAGGGGCTGGTGAGCTTGAACCAACAACTTTGGGATTCAAACAGACATTGCAATTGAGCTCATTAACCCAACGCACCACACCAGGACACCACGGTAGATATTGTTAAGTGCTGTCGAGTCGATTCCGACCCCTAGCGACCCTGTGTAGGGTTTCCAAGGAGCAGCTGGTGAGCATGAACTGCCTGCCTTGCAGTTTAAACGGCTTTGCAGTCTGGCGCATTAACCTACAGCGCCACACCGGGACTTAAAAACCACAAGTGCCTCCCCAATTCATTGGAAGAAATGTTCATAACCAGTTGATTCAAGTTAATTTTGTCCCTCAAAGAAAATGATGTCCTTCCTTTCACCTCCACTCCTAAATATTTGCCATCTATTTTCACGCTGGAGTTCTGGTGTGGCCCTGAAGGTTAATTCTCTGGACTGCAAAGTTAGTTTCAACCGCAAGTTCAGTGGTTCAAATCAACCAGCCGCTCCTTTGAAACAGGTTCACTATGAGTCAGAACCAACTCGATCGCACTCAACAAAACAAAATTTCACAATAATTCACTTTATTGTATAGATGTGTTGACTATGGTGGTGATGGTGCCGCCAAGTCGGAGCAGACTCATACTGACCCCGTGATTTCTGAGGCTGTAAATTTTTACAGGTTCAGAAAGTCTCCTTTTTCTCCTGCCGGCTGGCTGGTAGATTTGAACTGCTGACCTTGCAATTAACAGCTCAGCTCATAATCCACAATGTTACCAGTGCTCTTTCTCGAGCCCTGATTATAGTCCATTTTTTTGCTGGTGGAATTTTTGCCCTAATTGTAAGGAGAAGATCTTCTAAGACTAAATGAGCTTAATCTTAGATTTTAAGCAACGTGGTCATAAAAATGCACAGAACTGACCTGAAAAATTCATGAGATGAGTCATGTGATTTTCTTTTAATTTTTTACTGTAAACCTACCTCCTGGTAATTTTAAGAAAATGGTCAATACTTGGACTCAACACTTTGCTGTTAAGGAAATGGTCAGTTCAATAAGAAGACAAGATTCAACAACTTTTTTTAAAGACTTTTTTTTTAATCACTACTTTTCATGAGAAAGTGCTTTGCGTAAAATGAACTGACATGGAGGATCCCTTTGATAAATTGATACGGAATTCCAGAGGCAACATGAAAGCAAGAGGGAGCTAGAAGAATTCTGCTTTTCAAAAGGTTTTCTGGTTTCAATGCTGAAGTTAGATCTTTACCCTGGTCCCCTGTATCTGACACAATGAGTCTTGGGGTTACTGATGATTTCTACTGATAAGTCAGAGTACTGTAGTTCAAGCAAGGGTCTAGGTATTCCCATCTTACTTTAAAATGCTCCTCATTTACAAATGATAAAACCTGAAATGAAAATATCAACAGTGAATAAAGGTCTCTTTTCTGCCCCTTGTTACTTCAGGATTTATTTATATTTGGGTTATTTATAGAGTCTGGATATAGATCATCAAAGCCATTGTGGTTTTAATCATTGTGTATGGCAGCTTGAATGTCACACATAATACTATTTTCATGAGGAAAAAATCCCCAAGCAAATGCATTTAAAACCAAGTTATAAAATAAAAAGAAGAAAAGAAAGTGTTATCATCTTTATTATTATTATTTTTAGAGGCAGAGGAGGGTGGTGATTCAGACTTGTTTCTTTGTAATGGGAGATACCATGGTTATAAGCATAATAGGAAAATGCTAATTTTTCAATGATGGCAAAAATTAGAAAAACTCTACGGGCTCCATATTTTCTTTTTTGTAAAGCCAATGAAAATGTAAATGGGCTGGATGCTTTTGTGTGACAATTCTCACTCAGCTTTATCTCTGCTCTGGCATCCTTACCCCAGGAATCCAATTACATTACCCATGGTCCAGCGCTGGGCCCAGGGCTGTGTGAGGGGAAGCTGGAAAATGAGATGAGGGGCCACAAGTTAAATTCTTTTCTCTGCTTCCAGGATGTGACCATGGGAAAACTCAACTTTCTTTTTACATCTTGCAAAAAAGAATGATTAGTCTTCAAATTGAAAGAGGGCCCAATCATATGCCCTTTTATGAGCTAACTCAGGACCAGGAGAGATGAAGATTCCAGTTCCTCCACATTGTTCCTTACTAAAGTGTTTCTGAAAGATTTGCTTTTCACCAAGCTTGGTCTCTGCAAAGCATCATTTCAGTTCCTTAGATCCCAGGGAACCTTGGGGTGCAGGGAGCGTTTACACGATCTTTATCAGTTGTAACTATTACAGCTGAACCATCAATTAGGTCTCTACTTGCAAAATGACACCTGGGAAAGAAGACTTCTACAAACTTGTTTCACCTCCTTCCCCTCTCCCCCCCACCCCACTGACAGAGTAAGATTTATGATTTTTAGCCTCTTGCAACACCTGGTCTGTAATTTTATCACATCGATGAGAAATGCCTCAGGGAGGGGGTTGGTGTCAGGACAAGAATTACAGATCTTTAAGAAGGAACTTACCCTAAGAGCAAATTTAGTGTTTTGACTAATAACATTCTACACAACAATTAATTCTGACAAAGCAGTCTTTCTGAGGCCAGTTCTTTTCTTGAGGAACTTCTGCAAGTGTTGACTCCCTCTCCAGCTGCACCAATGTCTCCACCCCCTTACCTGATAGGAGAGAGATAAAGATGGGAACAATGTTTCAACCACTCCTAATAGAGCAAGAAGAAAGAATGGGTCATTCTAGAAACAACCCAGTCAAAACACCTCAATTAACAGGTGCACATGTTTCCATGCATTACAATTTGGGTTCAATTTAGTGTTTCTAGAAAAAAAGGCATCAGGATAACAGATTAGATGAAGGCAGCCCTCTCTCAGCTCTGCCTGTGATCTCCCTTTCTGACCTATGCATTTCTAATATTCTGTTCTTGGCCCTTCCACTCCCCTTAACAGCTCTTCATTAGCCTGGTTATTGGAGAGGGTCTGTGATTTCACACTGTGTGGTAGTTTGGTGATGAAACTCAGGTTTATTGGAAAGATGTAATCTTCTGTGCGTGTTTGTAAGGAGTCATAACAAGCATGCTTTGTGTGCACATATTGTAAGAAGCCATGTATCTTCTTTCATTCAAAGCTGTCAGCTACATTGCTCAAACTCCAGATAGCCATCAGATTAATGTTTAATGGGCTGCTTTTTTTTTTTTTTTTGCATCATTAAGATATGGCTATGACTCTTCGAAGCTATGCTTAAGGAAAGGGTTGCTAAATTTGGAAGTCTGGAGTTGGCCCAGTAAAGGCAGTGCAATTAACAAAGAGTGCAGAGTGCATGGGTTCTGCTCATCTGTGTGGATAAGACACAGAGATAGTGTATGCTGGTGTCTAATGGTACACTTACTCCTGGTGGGGCAAGGGGTGACAGAGCCAGACAGCTAATAACCAGCAGCTTCAAAGTGGGAACCCATTCAGATAAAATAACATCTTTTTATAGACTGTTTAAAAGAATTTTCTTATAATTATGACAGTTACAACGTATCAATGCAGCAGAGGGAAATGAAATTTTGGCCCGATAAATCAGGTCATTCTGGTTTTATTTACCATCTGTCTTCCATGTTAGTCCTTTCTTGTGAAGAATCCTGGTGGCTGAGGCCCTTGAAGGGTGACATCAAGAGTCTTGGTGGGTGTCGTTGATAAAAGAGCCCAAAGCAGAGTCCAAGTTAAGGGGAACTCTTCAGGAAGAGCTATGGAGGCCCTTGACCAGGCACTAGGTCTCTGTGGCTCAGCTTTTCTCAAATCTCAAAAAAACCATAGTCCCCCTACTAGGGTTATCAAGGCATGGCATGAGAAATCCATAGCAGAAACATCTAGAACAAAGGATCAGTGAAATTAAAGTCCCAGAAGTAGTCATGTCATGTTTTCCAAAGGAAATTGTATGGAATTTCCACAATGTAAATTCAAATTCAAGTTTTATTTCAAGACTAGTATGACCTAGAACATGCCTATTCCAGACTCTTTGGAATTACCTTTGGTGAAACACAGAGGATAACAATTGGACAGTTTTATGTGCATTGAGAACTTAACTGAAAACCACAGGTTTCCAATGTTGGGATTGGGCAAAGGAAAGTCCCTCCCCTTCCAAATCAGCCCACTACCTTTCTATTCAGCCTTTTAGGAAGAAAGTTTTACAAGTAACTGGATGGATTCCAGAGAAATGTCACTGTATTGTTCCTCCTGTTCTTGAGGCAGAGTGAACAAGTGAAGATGAATCCCATTTGAGGTCAGACCATATTTTTCTCTCTGCTGCATCAGTGTAGCTCCTAAGTACACCCACCATTGCTTCAAACCTTATACAATGGACCCATCTAGTTACCTGGTAAAAGGAAACTATGATTTTGACAGATGAAAGTCATGTTGTTCTTTTTGATGTTCCTATCTGCCTTTGAGTTGATCCCCCGCTCATACTGACCCATTCACAACAAACTGAAACCTTGGTCCTCTGTTGTGACCCATAAGGTTTTCTATGGCTGGATGTTCAGCAGTAGATCAGGAGGCCTTTCTTCCTACTCTAACTTAGTCTGGAAACTCTGCTAAAACCTCTTTAGCATCACAGCGATGTGCAAGACTCAAGTGATAAATGGGTGGTGAGTGCACACCAGGGGCATTCACCAGGAATCAAACCCCAGTCTCCTCAATGGAAGGTAGGATTTCCACCACTAAACTACCTAGAGCCACACTTAGAGGCTGGCAGCAGGGACCACATCCACCAGACTTCTCCTCAGAGCTGTGTCCAGAGGCTGCCATAGACTAATGTAGTTGGTTTCTCCAGTGCTCCTATGGTGTCAGGCGTGCTGGATTTCATCCATACTCCCAGTCTTGCTGAACCCAGACCCAACTCAGTTAGGCACAACTTCCAGCTTCTCATTAAGCATGGACTCCCTACTTTCAATTTTGACATTTCTTATTTTGCTAGAACTGTTTCTTTTCATACCTCTCCCTTCTAGCACACCCACCGCAAGCCCTTTTGAAGCTGACATCTGATCCTTCTGGCCTGCTTGGGGAGGGGATTTTAGGTGGGGAAGGGACAGGACCTGCTGCTGAAAAAGGAATGGGCAGAGACCCTTTATTCCCAAATCAATATGCCAGCCTGCAATGATCAATACACTATGGCCGATGGCCTCTTGGCATAGTTTTTGTAAGTCACTCTGGTAATGGGTCTGGTAGCTAGCATGACCCAAAGCCCTTCTGCCCTTTCACTCCTGGTGAGAGTAAGCCCAACAAGGTAAGGTTTCCCTTGGGACTTTTGTGACATTTCCCAGTCTTTTTGAAAAAGTCGCATTAACAACAGCAACAAACTGAAGTCTACTCCCAAGCATTCTCCAAATACCGTGTCTATACAATGTCTAACACTCTACTTGAAACCAAATTGAGCTCATAACAGTTTCAAATACATAGCTCAATCTCTTGCTGAACTGTCTTTGTATTTGAGTGTGGTATAAATTTAGTCTGTGGGATGGCAAGTTTCTCTATCATTTTAAATGGTCCAAATTTCTCATCTGTAAAATGGGTATCTAATATTAGTCCATAGGAGAAATATGATGCTTTCTGCTTCAGAGAAGATTTAAACAGGCTTGGAAACTCTTTACAGGTCATTATGAGTCAGAACTGGCTTGAATGACTGCACTTAACAACTACAACAATACTTGTGCATTCACTTTAACATAATGATGACATCACTATCTGGAACAGAATTGGAATCAGAAAATTTCTGTTTATCTTTATCTAGGTAATCCACATACATAGCTCATAGTAACAATGTGAGCTACTGATATTATTATTTTATTTTATTTTATACCTGGGTCTTTTTAAATCTTCTTAATGAACTGGAATAAATTATTTTGCCCCTTGGAACATACGCTAAATGGTTGGTAAATGAGTGTTAAGAGGAATATTTTCCAATGTGGGTTGAAAAGGAAAACTCAAGCATGAAAGTGAATGTTCTTTCACATTATTTTGTGAGGACAAGAAATTAAATTTAGGGTTAATCGTACATTGGAGTGAACAGAAAGCTGAGCTTGAGAAAGGAAATGAGTCAGAGGCATAGAGGGAGGGAATATTCCCAACGGGCAACCTGGGGGGGGGGTGACATAAGGGAGAGAGAGCTGGCAAATCTGTGGGCTGCTGCTGTTGGCACAGACTTTGCCAACACCTTCCAACAAGCCTTGTTTTCATAGATTCATATCCTTGAGTTCTGCTTCATTTGAAATTTATCCCAGCCAAAAATCAAAGGTAGTCTATTGAAACATAACAGCTTTGGAGGATATTTGTTTGCAGTAATTTATTAACCAACACCTCTGAATTCTTGGAAGTTAGGCATTGCGATCTCTGTGTAGATGCTCAGAAAGTAGAGTTGCTGTGGGTCACACTGCCAGAAATCACAAGAAGATTTCCTAGCTGGCTCAGAATTATTTTATCTGTCTCCTTTGAACTCTTCTGTCTTCATTAATATCAAACTTTCAACTGCATCACATGAAGAAGGAGCAAAGTAACATTGTAGGTTTTAGACAAACCTCAGCAATGTCATCTCATATCTTTAGCTGAACGACAGGCTTTTCAAATATCACCTTCCAATTTCTTCCCCAGACTTGCAGCTCTCTAGAATGTTCTTTCTGAAACAGTTTCCTTGTTATGGCTCTCTTACAGCCTTGTTTGTTGTTGTTCAGTGCTGCTGTGTCTGTTCTGAATCAGAGCAACCCTGTATAGGGTTTCTGAGGAGCAGCTGGTGGGGTTGAATTTCTGATCTGGTGGTTCACAGTCCAGTGCTGATCCTACTGTGCCACACTGGAGACCAAAGCCACGTTTAAAGGGACCTTTTTCTCACTAGGCCCAGAAAATTGAAGCCAAGTTCTTCTACTCTTCCTCATCTTCTTTAATGCACCTGTTGTGACAATGTTTTTGCTCTAGAGAATAATGGTTCCCTTTCAAGGAAGATTCTTCTACTGTGAATCTTAGACTACAAAGAAGAGACACCCTCTCATAATTTTCTACAGAATCATAAAAGGTGTTTTATTCTTTGTAAAATAACTAAGTGTGACTAAAAGAGCCTAGAGGCTTTGGTAACATAAGCAGTTATCTATAAAACAATAGAGCAATTAATCCCATGAGCTTTTTTGGTTCTCAGTGAAGTAATTTGTCAATGAAGCCAGGAATTCTTTCCTTGTAAATCATATCTTTTGACAGTTTCCCTGGCATAAAAACACCTCCCCCTTTCTCCAGCCACTAATGTTTAAACCTACTTGTAGACGTAATATCATTGAAAAGTTGGGTTGGTTTATTGTTAACGTTTTCATTCTGTTGTTGATTTGTGTTTTGGAAGCATGTTTACTAATTATTTTTCTCATTATGTATTGATTCATCTTTAGATAGATTTGGATAATATATGGATTTAATTATATCACATGAGCATTATAACTCCATAAAAATAGCAAAATAAACTTTAATGGAACATAAATTAATAATCACAGTCTATTCATGGGCTAGGAGTATAGCAGATTTCCACTGTGTATATTACTTACAAGCTATAATTAAACGAAAAGAGTTTCATGGATGTAGTCTTGATCTCTGGCCAGTGCACATCAAATACAGCCATGTCCATCAAACAACAGTTTCAATACTACATCAACAGAGAACTGCCCAAAATTCAAGTCAGATTCAGATAAGGATGCACAACTAGAGATATCATTATTGATGTCAGATGAATCTTGGTGGAAAGCAGAGATATCAGAAAGATGTTTACTTGTGTTTTATTGACTATGCATAGGCTTGTGACTGTGGGTAATATTGAGAAGAATGGGCATTCCAGAACACTAATTGTGCTCATGAGGAACATGTATATAGACCAAGAGACAATTGTTAGAAAACAACAAGGATGCTGAATGGTTTAAAATCAGGTAAGGCATGTGTAAGAGGTTGTATCCTTTCACTATACATATTCAGTCTGTATGCTGAGAAATAATCCAAGAAATTAGATCATATAAAGAAGAACGTGGCATCAGGATTTGAGGAAAACCATTAACAACCTGAAATATTTCAATGATACAATTTGCTTGCTGGAAACAGAGAATACTTACTGATGAAAATCAAAGACCACAGCCTTCAATATGGAATGCTCATCAATGAAAAGAAAACAAAAATTTGTACAATTAGACCAATAAACAACATCATGATAAGTGGAGAAAAGATTGAAGTTGTCAAAGACTTCTTTTTTTCTAGGATCCATAATCAAAACATATGGAAGCAGCAGACCTATTTAAAGTATTGAAGAACAAAGATGTCAGTTTGAGAAGTAAGGT
>NW_006408713.1:3387519-3388662 GCF_000296735.1 Chrysochloris asiatica
AAAAAACAAATCAGTAAAAAACCAATGGATCACAATGCTGACTCCATGGGAGTTAATAAAAACAAAGTCTTATACAATGAATTCAGGAGACCACAACTAGCTGAAACTTGGGGACCAGGTTATGGTGTGTTACTTGTTTTCTGAAGGCAAACATTGGAAAATTGCCAGTTAGAAAACTGTGTTTCACAAACTTAATCTTTAGCTTATGTTGTTGTTGTTAGGTGTCATTGAGTAGGTGCCCATTCCTAGTGACCATATACTCAACAGAATGAAACCTTACCCAATCTTGTACCATTCTCACAATTGTTGCTATGATTGAGCCCATTGCAGATGTCACTGTGCCAATCCAATTCCTTTACCAGAAACTAGTTCATCTTGATAATACGACCAAAGTATGAGAGACAAAATCTCACTTTCCTATCTTAGAAGGAGGGTTCTGGCTGTACTACTTCCAAAACAGATTTGTTTGTTCTTCTGGCAGTCTATGATACTTTCAATATTTTTAACCAACACCACAATTCAAATGCATTGATTCTTCTACAGTCTTCCTCATTCATTGTCAACTTTCACATGACTATGAAGTGATTGAAAATGCCATGAATTGGGTCAGAAACCTTGTCATTTTTAAACAGATCTCTTTATTCTGGAACACTTTTAAGAGGTCTTGGGCAGCAGATTAACCCAATGTAATACATAGTTTGATTTCTTAACTGTTGCTTCTAAGTGTTAATTGTGAATCTAAGCAAAACGAAATCTTTGATAACGTCAATATATATATATATATTCATTTATCAGAGTGTTACTTACTGGTCCAATTGTGAGAATTTTTATTTTCTTTATGTTGAGGTACAATTCATGCTGAAGGCTGTAGTCTCTGATTTACACCAAAAGTAATTTCACTTCCAGCAGGAAAGGATTGTAGGTTGTTAATGAGTCTTCTTCCAATCCTGATGTCCCATTCTTTTTCATAAAATTCAGCTTCTCAGATTATTTGCTCAGCATACAGATTGAATACATATTGCCAAAAGATTCAACCCTGGTAAACACATCTCCTGATTTTAAACCATTCAAAGGAGCTCTGGTAGCGTAGTGGTTACGAATCGGGCTGCGAACCTTAAGGTCAGCGGTTCGAAACTATCAGCC
>NW_006408713.1:3390347-3391723 GCF_000296735.1 Chrysochloris asiatica
AGTAAGCCATTAGTCTTATTAAATTCTTTCATATCATCTGCAGAATCATCTCTATCACCAAGTTCATAATTTATAAGTACTGACCCCTGTTCTTTGTTTCAAACTTTCATATTGAAATCACCTAATAATAATCAATGCATCTTGATTACATATTTTATCAGTTTCATCATCAGTTGCATTAATAGTTGATGCATAAATTTGACCAACAGTAACATTAACTTGTCTTCCTTGTAGGTGTGTGGATACTATCCTATCACAAGCATCTTTGTACTTCAAGTGAGATCTTGAAATGTTTTTATTAAAAGTAGAATTCTATGCAATTCCTTCTCATTCTGCCATAGTAAATTGCATGACTGTGTGATTAAAAATGACCATTACAAGTACATTTCAGTTAAATAATGCCTAGGATATTGATTTTTGTGTGTTCTATTTCATTTTTGGCAACAACTTAAGATTTTCCTAGATTCATTCCGTTTACCAATAGAAGTTGTTGTTGTTAGGTGCCATTGAGTCAGTACTAACTCATAACAACCCTATGTACAACAGAACGAAACACTGCCCAGTCCTGGGCCAATCTCACTATTGTTGCCACGCTTGAGCCCATTGATGTTACCACTTGTCCTATCCATCTCGCTGGGGGTCTTCCTCTTTTTCTCTGACCATCCACTTTACCAAACATGATATCCTTCTCCAGTGACTAGTCCCTCCTGACAATATGTCTGAAGTATGAGAGACAAAGTCTGGCCATCCTGACCTCCAAGAAGCACTCTGGCTGTACTTCTTCCAACACAGATCTGTTTGGTTTTTCTTTGGCAGCCCATTGTACTTTCAGTATTCTCCTCCAACACTATAACTCAAATGCATTCTATGATCTTCCTTATTCACTGTTCAAAATTCGCATGCATATGAGGTTATTTGCAAAACTCTTCCTATTTTGAGTTATGCCGTATCAGCAAATGAAGATCTTGAAATCTTTGTTCCATTCATGTTAAGATCAACTCTACTTTGAAGAGGCCACTGTTCCCCAGTTGTATTTTATTCCTTCCAACCACAGGGACTCATATTCTGGAGCAACAGCAACAAGGGGGGCACTCCTTTTTTTTGAGATTATAGTTTTTATTTTATTTTTCTAATGGTTGAAACATTGTTATACTTTCTCTTTTTATCTCCTGTACTTATTACCTCTGAGCCTAGAATTCATTCTACCAGACCACATGATTTGATTGTTCTTGTAGCAGATCTCCTCCTTCAGAACACCACTGAGCTATAACTGTCCTCTGCCCAGTGAAGCCAGGTGTGGACAATACTCATGTTGATCCATGAAATTTAAGTGTAAAGGATATGAGTCACTTTTATGTGGAAATTCTGAAAGCCAA
>NW_006408713.1:3394049-3410653 GCF_000296735.1 Chrysochloris asiatica
ACCCATAGTGACCTTATGCACAGCAGAATGAAACACTGCCTGATCCTGGGCCAGCTTAACTGCTGTTGCCACTCTTGAGTCCATAGATGCTGCCACTTGGCCAATCCATCTCATTGGGGGGGGAGGTCTTCCTCTTTTTCTCTGACCCTCCACCTTACCAATCATGACATCCTTCTCCAGTGACTGCTCCCTCCTTACAATTTGTCCAAAGTATGAAAGACGAAGTTTGACCCCCAGTGATATGTATTGGCCAAGTATCAGCATCGATGGACTCAAGCATGACAACAGTAGTAAGGTTGGCCCAGGATCATGCAGTGTTTCATTCTGCTGTGCATAAGGTCGCTATGAGTTGGTACTGACTGGATGGCACCTAACAACAATAACAATAAGAAAAACTTATTCTCTCAGTTTAAGATGCTGAAATTTAAAATTCAGGTTATCAACTCTAGGGGAATTATTATTATTTTTTTATCTGTTAACTTTAGTAGAAGAAGGCTTTTGTCTCCTTTCAACATACGTGGACCTGGCATTCCTTGAAAATATCCATGGGTCTTGACACCAATCTTCCTTTAGTTTTAGGATGTTCTCATTGCACTGACCCAATGATCCAAAAACATTCTTTACTATTGGCTCTTTGTCTTGGTAGTCAGGTTACTCTCCTCCCTGCCAGCTTCTCTTTCCTTTAATCTCATGCAAGATAAAAGTTTTGAGTCAAGCAAAGACATGACTTGAGTAAGGTTGGACTTGTGTAAGAGTGGACTTGAGTCATATTCTCTTTTAAGACTGTGATTCATATTACACCACCCATTAATCCTGCTTTGTTAAGATATTGGTTAACATGTACAACTTATAAAATGTATCATAACTACATATGATCACAAAATAAAGGGCAATCACACAATGCTAGATATCATGGCCCATCCTAATAGACATATATTTCTGAGGAACACAATTCAAATCATGGCACTCATCAAGTTTCATAAATCTGTGCCAAGATGCCTTTGAATTACTGTTTAAAATCTTCTAAAAATTCTTGATTACATAAATTCATAAGTTGTATTTCAATAATACTTCAGGTTCTCTTATAAAGAACTTGTTAAGACTGAAGTTTCAGGTGCTCCAGTTCATCTAGAATACAAGAAATACAAAATACTATCTGGTCCTGCTTTCTCCTCACAATTCCTGTTATGTTTGAGATCATTTTTGCTACCATGTGTAAATCAGTCTTGTTGGGGGTCGTCCTCTTTTTCACTAACCATTCAGATTACAAATATGATGACCCTCTCAAAGGACTGGCCCCTTCTGATAACATGTTGTTGTTGTTGTGAAGTGCCATTGAGTCGGTTCCAACTTATAGTGACTCTGTCTAAGGTTTCCAATGAGAGGCAGGTGGGTTTTAACTGCTGACCTTGCATTTCAAACAGACTTTGTGGGCCAGAATATTATCCTGCAGTGCAGAAGACAAAGTTCCACTATTCTTGCTTCTAAGGAATATCCTGGCTGTACATCTTACAAGGCAGTTTGTTCTTTGAGCAATCCAGGGTACTTTGAATATTCTTTGTCAACACCATAATTCAAATGCATTGATTCTTTCACAGTCTTCCTTATTCAGTGTCCAACTTGCACATGTTTAGTCTTCAAACTGGTATTTTTGCTTTTGAGTACTTTAAAGAGGTCTTTTGCAGTAGGTTTACTTAACTCAATATATCATTGGATTTCTTGACTCTTGCTTTCATTATTATTCATTGTGGATCAAAATTAAGTGAGGTCTGTCAATTTCAATATTGTCTCCATTTATCATGATTCTATTTCTTGCTCCAGTGATGAGGATTTATATTTTCTTTACATTGAGGTGCAATCCATACTGAAGGCTATAATCTTTGATCTTCATCAGTAAATATTTTTAAGTCCTGCTAGCTTTCAGCCAGCAAGACTGTGTCATCTGCACATCACAGGCTGTTAATATGTCTTCCTCCAATTCTGATGCCACATTCTTCTTCATACATCCAGCTTCTCCAATCCTTTGCTCAGAATGCAGTTTGAATAAGCACGGTGAAAGATGCAACCCTGGAGCATATCTGTCCTGATTTTAAACAATTCATTATCCTCTTGTTAATAAGTGCCTGTTAGTTTATGTATAGATTCCTCATGAGAACAATTAAGTGTCTTGGAATATCCTTTGTGTGCAATGTTATCCATAATCTATTAGAATCCACACAGCCTTTGCATAGTCAATAAAGCACAAGTATCATCTTTCTGATATTTTTGCTTTCAGCCAAGATCCATCTGACATAAACAAAGATATCTTCCATTGCATGTCCTCTTCTGAATCCTGTCTGTAAATTTACTTCTGTAACCATTTTTGAATCACCTTCAACAAAATTTCACCTCCATGTGATATTAAAGATATTGTTCAATGACTTTTTTATGACATTGGGTCAACTTTTAATTTTGCGATAGATTTGATACCTAGAGCTTGTTCTTTGCCAATGACTTCAGTCACCTTGGACATATTTTCTTCATTGTTATTGGCTCTTGTTTATATGCTGTCTCTCTCTCTCTCTCTATTTAAAAATGTTTTATTGTGAATTATGTGATAATTTAAATGGGAGAATATTAGCTTTACATTCATCCTATCGTACATTGTTTCATTGCCATGGTTACAATCCTCTCCATGCATCATCAACAAGCCAAATGGTATACCCTGCCCCCTGGTCATCAGCACACAGTCCCTCTCCCTCTCTAGGTCTAGTGTTCCCAGCTGCTGTATCTCTCCATATCATCATCTCTGCCTCCATCTTTGGCATCACTCTTTCTCTGGGTAGGGTCCCGCACTCTGCTCTTCTCCCTTGATGGTCCCAGGGCCCTCTGCTTCTGGACTGCAAAGTCAATCACTCCACTCCTTTTGCTACAAAACATCTACCATTACATTTACAACCCTCACAGTTAGTCCTGATAACAATTATTCATTATTGTACCACAAGAGACCTATCCCCATCTCTTTTCATCAGCCCTGCTCAAACAGATTGAATACTACTCAGTGGAGATTCTACCTTCCTCCATGCACTCTGGATCCATGCTCCCTCTTGAAAGCTCATAAGCCAGTCACTTCTTGCCTCTGTAGCACCTCCCCAGTTTTGGGTACCCAATGTCGAAGTTGCCCATCCCTATCTACTCTGTGTATGGAGAGGGTGGGAATGATCCTTGCAGTAAAGATTTTTTCCCATTCTGTGGGTTCCCTTTTTGCTCTTCTGGTGAAGTCTTTTGATGCACATATATTTTTAATTTTTAGTATTTCCCACTCATCTATTTTGTCTACTTTTGTTTGTGTACTTTTCAAAATGTTTGGTAGTCTGTGTATTCCCTGAATTAGTGCCCTCACAATTGCCCCTATTTCTTCATTGATGGCCTTCATAATTCTGGGATTCACATTGAGGTCTTTAATCCATGTTGAGTTGGTTTTTGTATAAGGCATGAGGTGAAGGTCTTATTTCAATCTTTGGCATATCACTTTCCAATTCTGCCAGCACCATCTGTTGAAGAGACTATTACTTCCCCATGCAATATATTTAGGTATTTTGTCAAAAATCAGTTGACTGTATGTAGATGGGTTAATTTCTGGATTCTCAATTCTGTTCCATTGATCTATATATCTTTCATTGTACCAGTACCAAGCTGTTTTGACCAATGTAACTGTGTAGTAAATTTTGAATTCTGGGAGTGAGAGGTTTCCAACCTTATTTCTTAAGCAGTGCTTTGCTTATCCTGGGTCTCTTTCCTTTCCATATAAAGTTTGAAATTGTTTTTTCCATTTCTTTGAGGAATGTTGTAGGAATCTGCATTGGGATTTCATTATATGTGTAAATTGCTTTTGGCAGTATTGACATTTTCATAATGTTAAGTCTTCCTATCCAGGAGCATGATAAATTCTTCCATTTTGTAGGTCGCTTTTGGTTTCTTGTAGTAGCATTTTGTAGTTTTCTTTGTATAAGTCCTTTGTTTCTCTGGTTACATTTATTCCTGGATATTTAATCCTTTGGGTGTTTGGGTGGCTATTGTAAATAGTATTGCTTTCCTAATGTCCTTTTTAATGCTGTTGTTTTTGTTAAAGAGGAATCCAACCGATTTTTGTATGTTGATCTTATATCATGCAACTTTGCTGAATCTTCCAATGAGGTCTAGTAGTTTTTTAATGAGTCTTTGGGATTTTCTACGTATAGGATGATATCATCTGCAAATAGAGAGAGTTTTACTTCCTCTTTGCCAATTTGTTGTTGTTAAGTGCCATCGAGTCAGTACTGACCCATAATGACCTCATGTATAGCAGAATGAAACACTGCCCAATCCTGGGCCACCCTCACTACTGTTGCCACACTTGAGCCCATTGATGCTGCCACTTCATCAATCCATCCCGTTTGGGGTCTTCCCTTTTCTCTCTGGCCCTCCAACTTACCAAACATGATATCCTTTTCTAGCGACTGGTCCCTCCTGACAACATGTCCTAAATATGAGAGAAGAAGTTAGGCCATCCTGGCCTCTAATGAGCACTCTGGCTGCACTTCTTCCAAAACAGATCTGTTGGTTCTTTTGGCAGCCCATGGCACTTTCAATAGTCTCCTCCAACACCATAACTCAAATGCATCAGCGGGAGCAATTGTGCAAATGGCATGAAGTGAACAAGGGTAGTGATCAGAACTCAGGCAAGAAAGTGGTCTTTAGGAGTCCACTATAGAACAGCGGACCCCAGGTGAAGCTATGGAGAAGGTGAGAAGCCAGATGCAAAATGACCTTGGACGAAGATTATGAATTTTCCCATTTATTTCTGTGGTTGATGGCCAATGATGGTTTTCCAAAGGGGAATTTCTTAATTAAAGTGGATCTTATTGATATCTCAATTTATTTTACTTCACTTTTAAACATATACAATCAAATATGTTCATTATAACAATCAAAGTGACTCAGTGCTGTGTAAAGAAAACATTTATAGTCTCCTTGCATATCTTCCAGTTCCACCAGCCTGTAGACCCAATAGGCATTCTTATATATAAACTCACACCACTATTACAGTGTAGGCACTTATACACAAATGGAACTGTTTTCTTCTTATGAAATGTGTGCATATGTGCCTTACTTTGCAGCTTCCCACTTTTTGCATGAATGTCATTTTAATCCTACATGCCATTAGGTATATGTAATTAGGTATATATAATATACTCATTCTAACATACTTAATATTTCACATTTTATGTATGCCATTATTGATAAATGTTTGAGTTAATTCTTCAAAAACAATCTTACATATCATTGTATTTTTCTTCTTTCACTTATTTGTTCTACAAAATAGATTTCCAAAAATGGGATACTGGATGAGGGGAAAGTTGATTTCATATTTTAATTGATATTTCTAAATAATATTGACAACAATTTATAGTGATTTAAAGTCAGAAATTGCATGTTAATTTGAGAGAAAGAGCTTTGGACAAATATCAGAATCTAAAAGATAATAGAGTATCAGAGAAGATAACAATGAGATAAGATTTATACACTCTTGATCAAGATAGTCTTCATATTTCAGAACAAAAAAAAACAAACAATTCTGAGAGTTGTGGATTTTGAGAGACTATTATCATGTTTGCTATGTAAAGAAAATAATCCAGAAGTATCTTCACCAGTTTGAGTCAGTCAGGAAGAGATTGGTGAACAATCAAATTTTCGGTACAGAAACTTCAATGTAAATGTACAATGATATTATCAGCAGACATTTGTAAACTACATATTGGCTAAGGAAACTTGAAATAGAAGACACACTTTGTGGTTGAGAAAATTTTAAATTTCAATTAAAATTTTTAAATGGCCCTTGCAAAATCCAGCAGTTTGTCAGATAGGATGATTTCCGGAGGTAAAAACTTTCTAAAAGTTTCATTTCGGTGGGAGGAGGAGAAGGGTGGGCAGATTAACTTGGTAGGATGCTTATTGTTAGTGGACATCTTATTGTTAGTGGACATCTTATTGTTAGTGGACATCATGTTGATTCTGCTCATGATAACTTTATGTACAACAGAATGAAGCATTATCTGGTTCGGCATCATACCCAAACCAGCATGTCATTCCATCATTGAAGTTCTTGCACCAATCTATTTCAGAGGGTGCCCTCACCCTCATTAGTCTCCTACTTCTCCAAAAATTATGTCCTCCTGTAGGGATGGATAACTCTTGACTCTGTGTCCAAAGCAAGATTGCCAGACAATGGTATTTTATTGATTTATTTTTTTTGTGATCCATAATGCTTCCATTGACTTATTTAAAAAGTGAACACCAGACCTTTCTTCGTAGTCTGTCTTAATCTTGTACATAATGGTATTTGAAATACTGGTGACATAAATACCCAAATCATGTTGTTGTTGTTGTTGTTGTTGATAGGTGTCATCAAATCAGCATTGATTCATATAGACCTTATGCAAAACAGAACGAAACCCTGGCTGAATCCAGGCCAAGCACACAAACATTACTTGTTATTTTTTGTTAACAAAAATTGCATGTTAATTTGAGGGAAAGAGCATTGAACCAATTGTTGTTGCCATATGCAAATCCACCTCCTTGGGGGTCTTCCTCTTTTTCCCTGACCTTTCACTTTGGCAAACATGATATTCTTCTCCAGGGACTGGTCTCTCCTGATAATATGTCCAAAGTATGAGAGGTGAAGTCTGGCAATCCTGACTTCCAAGGAATATTCTGGCTGAACTTCTAAAAGCACAGATTTGTTCTTTTGGCAGCTGACAATACTTTTAGTGTTCTCCTTCAACATCAGAATCCAAATGCATCAATTCTTCTACGGTCTTCCTACTCACTGTCCAACTTTGTCATGCATATGCAGTTATTGAAAACACCATGGCTTGTGTCAGAGGCATCTTAGACCTCAAACTGGTATCTCTGTTCTTCAACACTTTAAAAAGAATTTGTGCAACAGATTTGCCTAATCTGCTGTTTCCATGAGTGTTGATGGTTGATCTCAGCACAATGAACTCTGACAATTTTAATCTTTTCTCCAATTATCTTGATGTCATTTATTTGTCCAGTGGTGAGGGTTTTTTTGTTTTCTTTACATTGAGATGCAATCCATACCAAAGTCTTTGATCTTCATCAGTAAGTATTTTAAGTCCTCTTCACTTTCAGCAAGCAAAGCTGTATCATCTGCATATTGCAGGTTGTTAATGAGTGTGTCTCCAGTCTTGATGCTTCATTCTTCTTCATATAATCCAGCTTCTCGAATTATGTGCTCAGCATACAGATTAAATAATTATGGTGAAAGACTACAACTCTGTCACACACCTTTCCTAATTTTAAACCATTTGGTGTTCCCTTGTTCTGTTAAAACAACTACAACTTGGTCTATGTACAGGATCCTCTGTACCTCTGAGCACAATTAAGTATTCTAGAATATTCATTCTCTTCAGTGTTGTTCACAGCTTGTCATGAATCACACAATTGAAAGCCTTAGTGTAGTCAATAAAGCACAGATGAACATCTTTCTGGTATTCTCTGCTTTCAGCCAAGATCCATCTGATGTCAGCAATGATATCCCTTATTCCATGTTTGCTTCTGAATCCAGTCTGTCTCTTTCCACAGATATAGTCAATTTGATATCCATGTATTCCATCTGCTGAGGTCCAGAATCATAGCTATGCAGCAATCATCACAATACAACAAACTGACAACCTTTTGGTGATGGTGATGAACATAACTTTTTTTTTTTTAGTCTTAAATGTAAGGTCAACTGTGGAAACTTTATCAAGACAATATGAGAAGAAAAATGAAACTGACCAGTAAAAACATGGTTAAAAAAAAAAAAAAAAACGGAAGAAGACCTAGGAAAAGAACCAATAGAAAAGAGGGTGAAAATCTCATCCTGCAGACTGAGATTTAACCCAAGGACTTGGGACTGACCAACTCTACAACTTGTGTGGCATTTCATTGGTACAAACCTCTGTTTATATGTACATATGTATAAGCTTCAGTGGTTTTGTTTCTCTTGGGAGCCCAGTCTAAGACAATGATGCAATGATGTAATACTAAATATCCTGTAGTAAATCCCATCCCATCAGCTCTGATGCTAAATGTCAATGGTGAATCATCCACACACAAAAATAAGAGAGTGGTAAGTTGATTTATAATATAAAGTCTAACTTTGCTGTTTGTAAGAAACTTCTCAAAGAAAAGTGAAAAGGGGGAAATTAAAACTGGAGATATGGACCAGTATAGACTCTCAAAGTAAAGCAAGATCAAAGCAAAAGTAGAAATGTACCTATTAAATAACATGGAAGTGAAGGTGCAACTCATTCGAAATGACAAAGAACAACATGGTTGTCGTAATTAAGGTTTGCGTCAACTTGACTGCTCCAGGATTCTAAATTGTTTGGCACTTGAGATGAAGTCATTCCCCATGATGACAATTGGTATAATGTAACAAACTCTATGATGAGGTCTGCTCTGAGCAGCCATCAATTGAAAGGACGTGTTTTTCAGAGTTGTGGCCTGCTTCTTATATATTAGACACTCAGGCAAAGCTTGTTGATTCTCTCTACTGGGTTTGGATTTTGCATCTGGCTAGTTGGCGCTGTGGGTTAATGTGCCAGACTGCAAAAACATTTGAACTGTAAAGTCGGAAGTTCCAGCTCACCAGCTGCTCCTTAGAAACCTTATACAGGGTCTGTATGGGTTGGAACCGACTTGACAACACTTCACAGCAACAACAACAAGTCCTTCTATCTACATTTATTTGGACTTGAGCCAGTGGCCTGTATTGCCTGCTTATCCTGGGAGCTATAAATAGCCTTCCCTCTTACCTGCCTGCCTGCTGTCTGACCTGCCAATATTGGTTCCTCAGTCCTGCAGTTACATGAATCAGAAGCCTGCAGACTGAGATCTAACCCAACGACTTGAGACTGACCACCTCTACACAAATGACTCTTTTTGTCATTTCCTTGACACAAACCTCTCTTTATCTATACATGTATGAGCTTCACTGGTTTTGTTTCCCTCAAGAACCCATCCGAAGAAAATTACATAATGATAAAAATGTACAATGTGAAAAAGTTAAGGCATTCATAAAACGTTTTGCACCAAACTCTGCTCTTGTTAGTTGGTGTTGAGTTGACCATCACTCATGTGACCCATGAACAACAGAATAGAAAGATGCTCAGACAGGTACCATCTTCATGAGCAGAGATCTGGTCAGGACCCTTGGTTCATCTTCCAGCATCATATTAGACACATAATGTTCTGTTGTGACCCATAGTGTTTTCACGAGCATATTTTCTGAAGCAGATTGGCAGAACTTTCCTCCAAGTCTGCCTTAGTCTGGAGCATTTGCTGAAACCTGTCCACTATGGGTGACCCTATTGGTATTTAAAGTACTGGTACCTTTCAGTGTTATAGCAACACAAAAGCAGCTGCAGCGTGACATATTGGCAGACTAGTGTGGATATCAGATACTTTATCCGTTCAATATGAAGGCAATATATATGCACATGTGTGTGCAGATACATGTACAAAAGGAACATAAGATACTATTACAACACCCACCCACTTCCATAGAGTCCATTCGGATTCCTTGTTGTTAGGGTCTATCAAGTCAGTTCCCATACAGCGACCCTATTGATACACAACAGAGTAAAACACAGTTCATTCTTCACCATCTTCTCAATGGCGGGGATGTTTGAGTCCACTGTTGCTGCTCCTATGTCATCCATTTCATTGGATATCTTCTTTTTTGCTGACCTTCCACTTTACCAAGTATGGTATCTTATCCAGGGACTGGTTCCTCTTGAAAACATGTACAAAATAAGAGAGACAAATCTCACCATTCCTGCTCCTAAGAAGCATTCTAGCTGTCTGCCTTCCAAGAGAGATGTGTATGCTTTTCTGTCAGTCCACAGCATTTTAATATTTTTCTGATGCATAGCAACTCTATATAGGATTTCCAGGGTTGCAAATCTTTAAGTAGACAGTCTTATCTTTCTCCTACATATGACTGGTAGCTTTGAAACATCAACGCTTCAGCTAGTTGCTCAAAATATGAGGACATTCTAACATACTTTGTTTTCAATTTGATAACTCAAATAGAGTAGTGTTTCTCAATCTTATTTTTCATTATAATTTACCTAATGAATGTTTTAGAACTTTTTTTCTAAAAGTGTGAATTTTATTACCACAGATATACTGTGTCTATGCTTATATATTATATACATGTATATGCTTTTATAGGGTTCTGATGTGAGTCTATAGGATAAGCACTGCACTGCTAATCACAAGGTTGGGAGTTCAAATCCACTAGCTGCTCCTCATAAACACTATAAAGGGTCACTATGAATCAGAACTTAACAGGCATATTGTTGTTTTAAAAAGCAATTGAGTTAGTTCCAACTCATAGCGACCTACTATAGGGTTTCCAAGGAGTAGCTGGTTAGCTTGAACTACCGACCTTGCGATTCAAAACGACCTTGCAGTCCAACACATTAACCTGCAGTGCCACACCAGGACTCTTAATACCCATATACTTTATATATATAAAAAATAAGACATTCCCCCCCCCCCCCCCCAAGGAATCAAATTTATTTTCCTTTGGTCAAGATCACTCATGCTGAGAATGCTTGTAAGAGATCAAAAAATAAAGAAACATGGGAAATTTGAATAAGATAGTTCATAAGGTCCTTTAAATTAAATTTAGAAGGATCAGAGCTCTCAAGGCATCAAGGAAAATGACTGAAGAGAGAAGTTGAAAGTTAGGGAGACACACTGGACATCCAAAGACAGTCTGACTGTGGTGGACAGGGACTGCGATGCAGGAGTCTTTGTGGGGGCACAGCTCAAGGCAATGTCTCCCAAATGCTTCCCTGGGCCATTCCTCAACAAAAGGGTTGTTGTTGTTAGGTGCCATGGAATCAGTTCCTACTCATAACGTCCCCTGTGCCTAGTAGAACGAAACATTGCAGAATACTCTATCAGCTTCACAATGGTAGGATTGTTTGAACCCATTGTTGCAGTCTCTGTGTCAAGCCACAACAAAAGTGTAATGTGGTTAAAATTCTGTGTTGCTTGGTTAAATGAAACGAAACTGTCACAACAGAAAGAATCCTAGTCCATGGTGTTGTTGTTGTTTTAAATGCTGTTGAGTCAGTTCTGACTCATAGCGACCATGTGTAGGGTGTCCAAGGTGAGTTAATATTCCTTGAGAAACTTTTAAGATAGAGATACAGCACACACGATTTCCTAAACTCATTCCACTGTTAAACCATTTTGCTTGGGACTTTTATAAGCCTCTTATAGAATGGATGCAGAACTTAACATGTGAGGAACAAGACTTTGTATGTGAGTGTTCTCATTGCTTGAAGCAATAAAACCAGGTAAAGCAAGAGTAGCCATATTGCTAAGATTATAACATTTATTTTGACCTTGACAGCCCTCCCTCCTGCAACTCTTCCCTCCCTCCCTTCCTTTTTTCTTTCCTTCCTCCTTTTCTTTCCCCTTCCTTCTTCCCTCTCCCTCTTCCTTCTCTCCCCTTTCTTCCTTCTTTCCCTCTCACCTCACTTTCTTTGTCTTTGTTTCTCATCAGCTAGATTTCAGAAAGAGCAAATTAGAAAAAAAAAAAAAAAGGGAAAATATTTAAAGAAAAAAGATCAACCTTAAAATTGATCTCTTTATTGTCTTATTTCTCTAGGAGTCTTTATTTTAACACAATTTTGTTGTGTCCCTGTCATATGCTGGAGTCTGACATAATCCAGTCTTGAGGATACGGTCATCTGTAAGAAAAGGAACACAAGATCTATGCTCATAATTCTTATAGTCCATCAAAGGGCTAGGACAGTAAGCACATCATTGCACACAGGATGAGATAATGCCACAGGAGAACAGTGTCTAGTGTGCAGCACTGAGTAAGAAAGGTAGTTCCAAACCTATAAAGCTCTCTTATACATTTGTCTAAACAGTAAAATCACTGGAAGAATAGCATGCATTCATGTACTATATAATGGAGTACAATGTATTTCTGCTTGGACTATGGACAGCTTGTTCCAAAATCTTCTGTCTTGTTCCCTTTTAGAGGAAAACTGTGCCATTTCCTCTCAATGTGAGAGTGATTTGGACTTGGGAACAGAGATAGTGGAGTTCATGCTGGTCTGCCTTATGCCACCGTGAACATGGTGATCTCCTTTCACCCAGCGTGGGCAAGGGGATTCTAAATGGACTGTAACAAGAGGACCAACTAAGGCAAAGTAATATGTGCTCCTAGTCCTCATTTACTTGGCCAGTCAGTTACACAAGACCAGAATAGGTTCTGCATCTAAAGTCATGCTTTGGAACTCCACTACACCTTCAAGATCAGTTATGGATGTCATTTGGAAAGGCCTATAATTTCTCTCAAACCTTGAGTGCATTGCAGTATCATCACTTCTAACCACTGTGGATCTGAGCTCAAGGACCTTCTGTATAAACCCACCCCAACTTGATGCCCTATTGGTTCTTCTGTGTTACAAATCTTGTTGTCGTTCTTGTTAAACACTGTCGAGGTGATTCCAACGCATAGCGACCCTGCATAGGGTTCCCGAGGAGCAGCTGGTGACTTTGAACTGCCGACCTTGTGGTTCAAATCAACCTTGTGGTCTAGCACAGTATTTCACAGTACCACACTAGGACGCCATTTGAGTAGAGTCTAAAATGGTTTATACTAAAATCTACGAGAAGCTGAGGAAAGCCATACATCTTAAGGCATTCAATGGATGGATACATGTGGAGGTTTGGTTTCTTGACAGCTTTATAAAGACTCCTGTAAGAATCACTATGACAGAAATGGATGACGGAACACAGGGTTCAGATTTCATTCTAACTGTGTGAGTTTCTTCCCCTAGTTTCCCCTTGTTATCTTGAACCAATGACACTAGAA
The DNA here is from genome assembly GCF_000296735.1 of Chrysochloris asiatica. Lineage (NCBI taxonomy): Eukaryota > Metazoa > Chordata > Mammalia > Afrosoricida > Chrysochloridae > Chrysochloris > Chrysochloris asiatica. The sequence goes on from NW_006408713.1 coordinate 3,406,987, forward strand.
AGATGGAACATTATGTGGGGACTGCCATTTATTCATTATTTGTTACTTCTAGACTGTATTCTATGTCTGATGTGCATTATTCAAATTTTATATACAAATATTTTAAATTTATATGTAAAGTTAACTAAAAGTCATCAAAAATAATTGATCAATTCTGCATTTGTATTTTTATCTGGCGTCTTGCTTTCAAAACACAAAGCAAAACCTATGATAGTCATAAGCATTATTACACAAAGAATCCTGGTATGGCAATGTACGATAAGCACTGTACTGCTAACCAAAAAGTCGGTGGTTCAGAAACAGCAGCTGCTACTCGGAAACCCTGTATAAGGCAACTGTGAGTTGGAACTGACTCGACAGCACTTAACAACAACTCAAGTATCAACAGTTTGCTTTGAAAAACCTAGATTTCTAAAAATTAGCAGTTTCCATGCTATTGTTATTTTTTCAATAGACATGAGTTGAGGTTAAACTGAAACTTGATTCCTTTACAAATGGCTCCTTGTGGCTTGAATAACCTCAACATTAATGTTGGTTTGAATTGCAAGGTTGCCAGTTCAAACTCACCACCCGCTCCTTGTAAACCCATATGCAGTGCCATTATGAGTCGGAATTGACTTGATGGCAGTAAATAACAGCACTGATGCTTGGTAAAGTGTTGTTGTTGTTGTTATGTGCCATCGAGTCGGTTCTGACCCATAGCAACCCTGTATAGGGTTTCCGAGGGTGTAAATCTTTACGGGAGTAGAAAGCCTCATCTTTCTCCCGCGGTGCAGCTGGTAGTTTCGAACGGCTGACCTTAAGGTTCGCAGCCCGATTCGTAACCACTACGCTACCAGAGGGGTAAGCCAAAAAACAGGATGAGCTCCAACAAGATGTTTTGGCAAAATGGCAGTTATCAATGGGCTCGCATTTAACAATGATTATGAGAATGATGCAGGACTGGGCAGGACTGTGTGCTCTCTGTGAGTCAGAATGGATTTGACAGCACCTGACAACAACAACAACAACAACAACAACAACATGATGCATTAAAAACTTTAAGAGCAGGAATCAAGAACTAAAATCACATATTTAACGGCTACATCAATTTTTCTCAAGGCTCTAAGGTGACATATTTTTTTTAAAAAAACTCCTCATGATCCTCTTTCCCAAGCCCCTGGTAACCATTAACCTACCTCTATCTCAGAACATTATTTGCCTATTCTACATGCTTCCTATAATTGAGATTATATAACATCTTTCCTGTTGCATCCGACTTAGTTCACACAGTATAATGTTTTTCCAGTTTCTCTGTGTTGCTGTATCAGAACTTCAATTTCATTTATAATAGCTGAAATATATTCTATTGTATATATGTATATGTATGTATACACATATCCCATTTTCCATGTTGTGTTTATCCATTCATCTGTTGTTGGGCACTTGGACTATTTCCACCTTTTCCCTATTGTGAATCATGCTACAATGCTGGGATTTCTTAAAATATGATAATCCAGTCCCTGTATTAAGAGACTGAAAGACAAGGAAAGATGCCCTTTTGATGAGTGGAAAGGAGAATGATCGTAGTGTTCACACTGGTGAAGAGTAAGTGGTATAGGAGCAATGGGTGAAGGTATTGTCATTTCTCCGGCAAAGCTTGAAGGAACTTTTGGGAGATTTCAGCAGCCCCTCTGCTTCTCAATAGCTACCTACCCAGGCATGGCTCTGCCATTACTCACTGCCCACCAGGCCAGGCAGAATCCCACCACTTTGCAGGTGGAGTCTCCCTGCTGCCAATGACAAAGACAGATGACATATTTATTAGCTTGTCAAAACCTCCCCTGTTTATGGAAGGCTCACCCAGCTAAACAAAACAGTCTGCTTCCCATTGGCTCATCCGGAGGCCCCTGTTGAGAGCTTCAGCAAAGTGCTTGATGAGGCATAAAATGATGATTAATTAATTTACTGCTCAGTTGATCATCACACTGCGAGGTTTATGGTTCTCCCAGCGGTCAGCCCTCGCTCGGCGAAGCGCGCCAGTGCTGCCTTTGCTTTGACCTGAGATGGAGACTTCAGGGCCAGGGAAAGATGTAGAGGGGGGAGATGAGCCTCCGAAGACCCCAGGTGGTGGGTGCAGGGCACAGGCCAGCTTGTCATTAATCAAAACACACTGGCCCCAGGAATGGAATCTGCATCGGGGCAGAGGCAAAAGTGCCCCCTTGGGCATTTCTGTTCCCCTTAATCCTCAATACTTCTTTCCTCAGCCCAGTTCTCCATCACTGAGAAAGATCTGGACCAACTTACACCTCACCATTCCTTTGTGAAGTATAAGTCATGGCTGATTATGCCAGGGAGGCCAGCGGCCAACTCAGCTCAGAAAACCCATCAACATTAGACAGGGCTGGGGACCAACTCATTGTTTAGAGCATTCCAATCATGACTTTCAATGGGAAGGCTTTGGGAAAGGAATTTTTATTTTCTCTTTTTCATTTTAATAAACATTCCCGTTTGTTGGATTTGAAGAGTTCAAGGTCTATGTAGATTTGTACATTAAAAACCCTTTCCTTTTCCCCATCCCTAATAACCTGATATGGTGCTATAAGATCATCACCACACTTTAAACTGATCAGTTCAAACTCACAAGTTGTTCCTTGGAAACCCTATAGAAGGTCTCTATGAGTCGGAACCAACTGGATGACACTTAACACCAACAATTACCACTTATATTCCTTTGTCTGGATAGATTTGAGATTTACACATTTAGATTAGCTACTGAGCCCTGGCTTGGTGCTATAGGATAAGTACAAGGGTGACAGTTCAAACCTACCAACTGCTTTTAGAAAACCTATACAGGGTCATTGTGAGTTGGAACCAACTCACAATCGAACAACAACATAAAGAAAATATAAACAAAATGCAGTATATTTCATATGCTTAAAAGTCTGTATCCTTCAGGGACACGAATGATAAACTGCACTGATAAGTAGTCAGTTTTTTAAATGAAAGATTTAGGCATTCAAAACATATAGCACTAGAGTGCAGGTTATGTATTGTGAAACAATCATGGGACTAATTGTTTGGCTATGAAGTGGATTGGCACAATGACAGCAGCAATGGGTCACACATAACAAAGGTTGTGCTGATGATGAAGAACTGGGCTCTGTAAGTCAGAATTGATTCAATGACACCTAACCCAACAACAAGAAGAAGGCGTGAACTCCTGATCAATCAGCATGGGTTTTTTTTCCAGTCCCTGGGACTGGGGATGCTATGGAATCTATTGTGCACTTGGAATGAATGAACTTCAAGTTCTTTTTCAGTTCTGAGATCCTGGGACAGGAAAGAACCTCACCTCCTTTGAGAGAGTAGTTAGAAGCAAATGTTGATGTTTTTTATCTCTCACACCCAGAGTCGTTCATTGCTATCAGAATTTTTTCATCCAATGGACATTCACTGACTCTCGAATATTAGTAAGGAGTCCCAAGGTGGTGTAAATAGTTAACATACTCCCTGAGAACTGAAAGGTCTGTGGTCAAGTCCACCCAGAAAGAGGTGCCTAGGGTGCAAAGGTTGATGATCTAATTCCAAACATCAGCTACTGAAAACTCTATGAAGCATGTTGTTGTTGTTGTTGTCAGGTGCCATCGAGTCGGAACCGACTCATAGCGACCCTATGCACAGCAGA
>NW_006408713.1:3411258-3437050 GCF_000296735.1 Chrysochloris asiatica
AACATTTTTGTTGTTGTTGTTGTTGTTTTTTAATATTAGTAGAAGAGAAGTGCAGTCAGCTTTGCCATGATGCCTATGTGGACTGGGCCAAGCTTCGCTTATCCCTAAGTTTTCCATCTGTGAACTAAAGAATCAAGCTCACAGAATTACTGCAAAGACTCATTGAAATACAACACTTAAGACAAAGCCTGCCACTATGTTGTTGGTAGTTGCTGTGGAGTAGGTCCTAAATCCTAGTGATGTGGTCCTCTGTCATCTTCATGAGCATTGATATGCATGAGTAAATTGTTATTCATTTTGTGTCAATACACTCCATTGAGGGTAACCTCATTCATACTGACTCCTTATTCTACTACGTAAGATGCTCTTTTCTGTTTCCCTTTTCCAAAGACAGCAAGACTTAAGTTTTACCATCCTCACTTCCAAAGAGCATTCTGGTTTCATACTTGGGAGAATGTAAGCTTCTATTTAATAGTGTAAAAAACAAAGACAGTTTTTATCTCGTTCATATGGTTTGCTATTGAATACATGAGAGATGTGTCAGACCTGCATGGCATGGGCGTGAATGCGGCAGCAGTTCATGTGTGTTATATATCTGCTACCTCTTAGAGAAGAGAAGAGGCACTTTGTAGGCTGGTCCGGTAAAACGAGCAGGGGTAAGAAGAAAAATTGAGGCATATTAGCTATTCTCACTTCCTCTGTAACACACAGAAAAAAAGTGTCTGGAATTGATGATTTATCCCAAATTTGCTGCTTTTCTTTTGTTCTTTTAAAACCTCTGCCTGCATTTTTAGATACTGCGTCTCTAATTCCGAAGTTTCACTTTGTTGTCACTTGGCTTAAAAGGCATAAACATGCAAATGCCAGGCTCTCTACAAGAACCATTTAAAATTGTTGACTTTTCTTTCTCCCTTTTTTCCAGCTTAAAAATTATATTTTACCAGACCTCAGCACAGGGCAATTTAAAATCACAACTTCATTTTGAGAGAGTGGCTAAACTTGGCCAAATGATTCCTAAGGTCAATTGTGACATCATATTAGGCACTGCAGTCTTTGTTAACAGGACAAGTTCACACTCCCATGCTTCACACACAGTGCAATAACCCCATCTGGCTCGCACCATTTCCTAAGATGATTTTTTTCCTACTGACTGTTAGCCATGTGTCCAGGATATTCAAGCTAATGAATGCCATGTTTCCTCCTGAGCACAAATCATTTAGCTCTACAATGAGGAGTTGATAAAAACTTTCAGGTCAGAGAATATATTTTTAAAAAGAGATTACTTTTTCCTGTTTCCATGGGATTTCCAAATTAAGTCAGAATTTAGCATCATAGGAACATGTTCAGTTCAGCACCAAGGTACCATTTCAAAGAAGCGAATATTCAGAGTAAATTGCAGAGGAGTCCAGGTGTGGCACTGTGGGCTAATTTGGCACTGTGGGCTAATGTGTCAGACTGCAAAGTCATTTGAATTACAAGGCCGGTGGTTCAAGCTCACCAGCTGCTCCTTTGAAACCCTATACAGTGTTGCTGTGGGTTGGAACAGACTCAAAGGCTCTTAACAATAACAGTAACAACACCACCACCAAATACCTTGCAGATATTTTGGATTCAGTTCCAGACCTCTGCAATAGAGCGAATACCCCAATAAATCATGTCCCAATTTTTCCCAGTGCATATAAAAGTTGGGTCTAAACTATATTGTAATCTTTTAAGTGCACATCAGCATTATGACAAAGTTTAAGGCTGTGTGACAATTACCGGATTGTGACACAATCATGAAGTGAGTGCATGCTCTCGGAAAATGGTGTCTATAGACTTACCTTACATTGGATTTCCACAAGCCTTTAATTTGTAAAAAACACAATATATGCAAACTGCAGTTAATCAAAGTTCAATAAAGTAAGGTATATCTGTATGCAAGTGGCATTTAAGTCCAGCAAAAGTACTTTTGCCTTTGTCTCAAAGGCCTCAGCTCTTTTGATGTTACCCAGGTAAGCTATGGGGATGGAGGTGCATCACCTGTCCTGAGGAACTGAGAACATAGAACTATACTTTTTACTAAAGTATTGATGGGTTGTAGAGGCTGAAAAGAACATGTTGGAATTTAAACTGTTCCAAGGAGTAAAGGGTGGGATTAAAATAATGATAATACCATCCAAAACTGAAGATTAAAACTCAATGTATATTAAGAGAGTTCCTAATGAAACTCGGAAACCTGAGCTTGGGGCATATTTCTGTACTAATCCTGGAACATTGTATACACTTTCAGCAAAACTTGTTTGGAGGAAATTTGCAGTGGAGCACCCCAAGATGGTTCAGCCTAGCTCTGTTAAGGTCTCTTAAGGAAGGCTTGAGGTAGACTTCTCATAGCATAGTGTTTCTTAAGGCAATACAATGGCATTTTTTTTTTTTTTTTGCATTCTATTGATTTGACAGTTAATGAACTCTGATTGTGTCATCTAGTAACAAAAATTTGATTTCCTCCAGGTCTGTGTAAGTGTATCTAGAAATTAAACTAAATCAATGATGTTATCAACTGCCATCAAGCCAATTCTGACTCTAGATGACATATGTCTAACCAACAAAATATGCCATTGTTACAATCACCAGCATTGTCAAGTCCAGTATTGTGGCTATGGTACCAATCAATTTCATTGAGGGTCTTTCACACCACGGTTGACCCTTGTCTTCACCAAACATGATGCTTTCCTCCAGCATCTGACCTTTCAGATGATGTGACCAAAGCAAGACAGTAAGGCATTGTTGTGTTGTATTCCATATGGTTTTTATTGGCTAAGTTTTAAATCACCAGGCCATTTTTCCTAGTCTGACACAGTCTAAATGTTCTACTAAATTTTGTCTATCATGGGAAGCACTGCTGGTACGTGAAATACTAGTAGCATACCTTCTCATTTCATAGCAGCATGCACGATACTAAGGTACAACAAATTGATAGATGGGTAGTAGAAATCAATGATAGAATAATACAAAATAATGTGCATGTACCAGGGTAAGTAAGTAAAGTAAGTGCTATGGGAATTTTGCTAACGAACTTTAGCACATGCACCTTACTGCCCTGATCTTGCTCCTTTAGAAGTTGTGGTCCTCAAATTCAAAGACTATTGAAAAATAACATGATCTGAGTTCCTTAAGGATGCCAAAACCAGCTGTTTCCATGTGTTGTAAATCGAAGATTGTATAATTCTTCAAAGAAGGGTTATAGCACTTGAAACATCATCTTCAGAAGTGTATAGACCTAGATATGGAATATGTGGGAAAATAACTTGATATTTTGATATATTTGTTTAATAAAAGATTCTAGACTGTTTTCATAATACTTGTTGGATTATCCTGATATTTCTAGAACAAAAGAAAAATAGCTTGCTCTCAGATATAAACAATCACGCAAGCTCTATGTTTCAAAACTGTTTACTAACTTTATGGTAGAGTTTTGTTTCTTTTTTACATTTTTAATGGCTCAATATCTAGAGTTTGTTTATAGAACAAGAACATAAACAAAGACTCAGGACATTTTGTGATCATCAATAAACACACTGAAGCAAGAAACCGATATCATTGTTCAGAGCATTTGAAAAGATAATAGGACTCCTTCAAGAGGTGTAATCCCATTTAAATTAGAATTATTCATTTTATTACACAAGTTAAATGTTCTCACATTTCCCTTTGGAAGAACAGAAAAACTATTAAAATAAGCAGTAGAGTTTTTTATGTGTATTTATATGTGACATTAAATAATATGTTGTATTGTTGAAGGAGCTCTGGTAGCGTAGTGGTTACGATTCGGGCTGTGAACCACAAGGTCAGCAGTTCCAAACTACCAGCGATTCCGCAGAAGAAAGATGAGGCTTTCTGCTCCCGTAGAAATGTACAGCCTTGGAAACCCTGTACGGGGTCGCTATGAGTCGGAGCTGACTCCACGGCACATAACAACAACAACAATTGTTGTTGCTAAGTGCCATTGAGTTCGTTTTGACTCATGGTAACCCTCTATAGGGTTTCTAAGGTACAGTTGGTGAGTTTGAACTGAGCCAAACTTGCAGTTCAAACCAACCTTGCAGTCCAGTGCATATCTTACAGTGTTAGTAGGTTCAGTCATTGTCAATGAACACTTTCGTTATATTAATAAGTTTCAATTCTTAGTACCCCTTTACGTATTATTATTATTAAGTTTTTATGTGAATTGATAGTTTACATGGGAGAACATCAGCTTTACACTCATCCTATTGTTTTCATTTCATTGCAATGACTTCAATCCCCTCCATGCGTCATCATTCAACAACAGCTACTTCCAATCTCTCTGTGTTGTTGTTGTTGTTTTTTTTTAATTGTACACCTAAGCACTCAGAAATAATAACCATTCAAACAACCAAAGGGCATACCCTGCAAGCCTACTCCAGCCACCAGCACACAGCCCCTCTCCTTCGTTGAATAATGAATAGTTTTAAGGATCATCCACTAACAGAGGTAACTGGTGACTCATTCACTAATTCTTGTTCTAAGAATAAATTTTATTTTTGAATGTGTGGTGCTATAGGATAAGCACTGGACTACAAGTTTGGTATGAACTACAGTCACCTGTTCATACCTACCTGCCACTGCTCAAAAACTATGGACAGTGTTGCTATGAGTTGGGACCGACTGGACAGCACTTAACAACATTATGATTGTCAGTTTTGTTCTATATTGTTATTGAAAATATACAAATCAAGTCATATACTTATTCAACAATTTCTACATGTCAAATACAGTGATATTGAGCACATTTTTCAAATTATGCAGCCATATTCACCCTCCTTTTCCTAATTCTTCATCCCATATTGACAGAAATACCCTGTCCCACGAGCTTCTTATCCACTTTTCTAGTAAATCATCAATTTTATCCCATAAAATAAGTTATTTAATTGAGTGCAATGCTCATGGACACATTTTTTACTTTTTAAGCTCTATTGTTTAAAGAAGGCTTTCAGGGATATTTTTTTGCTTTATGGTTGTAGGGCAAAGATTCTCTCAGGGCAAATAATTTCATGGGTTTACCCAGTCTCAGTCACTCCGGAATATCTTAATTCTATGAGAATTGAGATTTTGGTCTGCTTTTTGCCTTCATTTAATCAGAATTCTTCTTTAGAATATTTTATTAAAACATTCAGTAATGACGGTTAACTAACCCCTAGTTCTTCTGGCCTCATGGCAAAACAAACAGTTGTTCATGGAGCCAATCAATGACACATTCTCTTCCCTCCTTCTGTTCCTGACTCTTCTTCCTTTGCTGATCCAGGGGAAGGAGTGAGGATGTAATGGGAAGTTATTGCTCATGAAACACTGAGTTTCTGTTCATGGTGATGGGAAAATTGCCCTGATTAAGGTAATGGATGCATAGCTGATTGCTGTAATTAATGTTACTAAATTGTGCACCTGTAGGAAGTTGAATTGGCAAATGAAATGTAATTCTCTTTTTCAACCACAAAAGAGTAGATATTGAGGCTGCTTACTTACAACAAAACACTCTATGTGATTTATTTTATTTGTTTGATCATTTAGGGTCATAGTCTCATGGGACATTCCAGTTATTTATCCTAATATTATTTTTAATGTTTCTTTTCTAACGTCTAGTTTGTTATGTGGACTCCTGGTGTGGTGTTGTAGGATAGACACTAGACTGCTAACCACAAAGTCAGTGATTCAAACCCATTAAGTTGCTCTTAGGAAACCCTTATAAGGTCATTATGAGTTGGAATGGACTTGATGGCACAAAACAACAAGAGCTTGTTACGTAGAGCTTGGTGTCTTAAAAGTTTGGAAGTAGCCACCCAAAGTACAATTGATCTTTATTCAACTTATTCATTATGTTGACAGAAAGATCAACAGTTAATCTAAATATGCATTTTGACCATTTGAATTCCAAGTACTATGTTGCTGTTGCTGTTAGCTGTCATTGAGCCCGTTCCTACCCAGTGACCCTATTATAATAGGAAGAAACTTGGCCTAGTCCTACACCAGCCTCACAACTGTTGTTCTGTTTCAGGTCATTGGTGCAGCTGTTGTGTAAATCCATCTTGTTGAAGATCTTCCTCTTTTTTTGCTGACCCTGTACTTCAGTAAGCATGATGTCCTTTGCCAGAGACTGATCCTTCCTGATAGCATGTCCAAAGGTGTTGTTGTTGTTGTTGTTGTTGTTAGGTGCCATCGAATTGGAACTGACTCATACCAACCCCATGTACAGCAGAATGAAACAATCATCTGCATATCACAGGTTGTTAATGAGTCTTCCTTCAATCCTCATGCCACGTTTTTCTTCATAGAACCCAGCTTCTCGTATTATTTGCTCAGCATACAGGTTGAATAAGTATGGTGAAAGAACACAACCTTGTCACACACCTTTCCCAATTTTAAAACAGTCACTGTTTGAACAACTGCTTCTCGGTCCAGGTACAGATTTCTCAGAAGTACAATTAAGTGTTCTGGAATACTCATACTTCTCAATGTTGTCCATAGCTTGTCATGATCCACACAATTGAAAGCCTATGCATAGTCAATAAAGCATAGGAAAATATCTTTCTGATATTCTCTGCTTTCAGCCAAGATCTTTGAAGCAGCGAGATCTTCAAAGCAGAGAGATCTTCGAAGCGGCGATGTCCAAAGTACATGAGACAAAAGCTCACCATTCTCCCTTCTAAGACATTCTTAGAATTTATTCTTTTTTTAAAAAAATTATTCACAATCACTCCTGATAGCAATTATTCACTGTTGAACCACAAGAGTTTTATCCCCATCTTCTTTCACCAGTCCCATCTAGACAGGTTGGAAACCACTCAGTCGAGATTCTACCTTCCCCTGCATACTCTGAAACTAAGCTCCCTATTGAAACTTGTAAGCCAGTCACTTCATGACTTTGTTGTCCCCCAACTCCATTTCTGGTAGTCAATGTCTAAGTTGCCCATCCCTGTCAACCCTGTGTACAGAGGGGGTAGGATTGATCCTTGCTGTAAAGATTTGTTCCCTCTTTTAAGCTACTACATCCATAACTATTGGTCAAGTTCATAAAATTGTAGCAGATTACACTCTTTTTCTCTTCTTTCTTCCTCCAGTAGAGTTCTGATCATCCAGCCATTGAAGCTAGGTCAAATGGGTACTGTCTGCAATTCTTGTTCATCTCCCCTCATCTCACATCAGATGGCCACTTCACTCTTCACTCTAGTCCTCTGTGACTATGTCCCTGTCTATGAGCTTAGGAATCCCCAGGTCTCGCTATACTGTTGGTCACCAAGGTCACGATCCAGGTTGACAGGAGTCTATTGAATGTGGTCGGACTTAGCACACAACTTCACTGCTGTTTTTCTTAGAATTTATTCTTACCTTAAAAAAAGTTGATCTTTTTCTTTTAAATACAATATTATACTAAAGTGAAAATACCTAATTTTATAAATGTAACTGATGAAAACAAAATAACGACTCGTAGATCAAACAGTAATCCAAATATGAATTGATTGTGATTTCATATTACTTGTTTCATTTAATTTTCCTGTCCATAGGAAATGAAACAATGAAATAAGCAGAGATAGTCCCAATTTATTGATTACAGAAACAAACACTGAGGGATTCTAGTGCTGTCGCATCTGAGCCTGTATCTGATGGGTTTCATGTTTCATTGGGATCCATTAAACACAGAGACTGTGGAATTAACATCTGGGCATCTCTTTGGTGAGGGCATTGCTCTCCTATACCAGACACTGGCTCATGTGTTGAGGTAGGCCATTGTGAAGTGGTAAATCTGCCTCATCTGTCTGTAAAGTCTCTTTTCTATGGGAGTCAATTTTGCACCCAGACTCTAGGTGATTCTCTCTGTTTCTGCTAGAATACTCCCTGGAACATGAAACTGGAGCATAGTCAGGCAAGAGAGTTTGTATTCATGAATGCTCCCGACACTAATAAAGATGCAACGCCTCATGTTAGGCAGAGATTTACTCGTATTGATGCAGATTTACTGCTCCCTGTGAAAAAAAAAAGAAGAAGAAGCCTCATTGTATGATCAAAGCCAATAAAAAATAGAAAACAAATGACATTGTAGACTGAATAGGATCGACACACTGTTTAATGAACACTTATTGACCAGTAACCTGCAACTAATATAGCTATGGATTTTTGCTTTGTCTATTCATGGCTCTAAGAAGCAATCCGTTGGGGCTCCCCTGATGGCGGGATAAGGTGTTAGTTAACAAAGCTGTGTTTTATTTAGTGCTAAACAAAGCAGTCAATTTAAATTTGAGGTGGATGGGAAAACCATCTCTTTGGTTTATGTAAGCTGGGATCACTTGAGCATGGATGTGTTTAGAAGATTCCATCCTCCAATACAGATTGTTATGTAAGGCAGCTTCCCATCCATTTACAAAAAAGTGATGGAAGAATTAGTCAATGTCCAACATCACTGGGTGGGAATTTAAAAACCAATATCCCTCATGTGAAATGATTTCTAAAGTAGAACCTATCAAAGACTAGAGTGAGTCTTTTAAGATTTATAGAGTTTATTTTAATAGATACAAGTGTATGAATGTTGTATTTAGAAACTTACCACTGAATTAAATAGCTAGAATTTTAAAACAATTGTGTTGTTGTTGTTATGTGCCTTGGAGCTAGAATTTTTAAAAACAATTAAAATGGTAATAATTGTAGGTTAACTGATTGTTTAGGAAACTTTTGTTTCAAGTTGTGCAATTTCTTTGAAGGAAAACTGTCCCCCTCCACTTATGCTTTTCCTGTGGTGGTAGCCCATTTCCATGTAAACTAGTATGATTTGGGGGCATTTCTGCCTTTGCTTTAGAATCACTCTGCATCTTTTTTACTTTTATAAATTTTTTTTTTTGCTCCAGCTTTTCCCCAGTTTTCATCCAAGTCTTTCTGAATCTTCCCTTCATTAATTTACCTGTTTCTGGTTTCCTTCACTGGATTTTTTCTTTCTTTTTTTTTTTTATGTGGCTGTGTTCCAATAAACCTTTACTTATCATAATGGATGGAAGGTGTTATTTGACCCATAGGTTTTAGTTTGCTGACAACTGTTATACAAAGTTAGATTTTTGTCAAATATTTGGGTTTAGGTACTACATTTTTGGAGTCCCGATGTAGTGCTACAGGATACTGTATTAAACTGCAAGATTGGTTTTAAACACAAAATTGGCTGTTCAAACTCACCAGGCACTACTCAAAAAACCTATACAAGATAGTTATGAGTTGAAACCAAATTGACTTCCTTATCAGCAACAACAACTGCATTTTTTGTGACAATTTTCTCCACTTTTATAAAATCTCAAGTTAGTAATCCACTCAAGTGAGTTAGTAAATGCCAAGTATAATGTATTTGGATCAAGTCTGTTTGTTTATTTGTTTCAAAGTCCCATGGGAATTATACACTATGCATGGTCTTTTGTAGTCATGATGCGATGCTATAGCATAAGTACTCCACCACAAGGTTGGTTTGATTTGCAAGGTTATGGTTGTTGTTGTTGTTAACTGCCATCGAGTTGGTTCCGAATGATAGCGATCCTGTACAGGGCTTCTAAAGAGCAGATGGTGAGCTTGAACCACTGACCTTGTGATTCAAATGACTTTGCAGTCCAGCGCATTAGTTCACAGCGCCACACGCTTCACACTCACCAGCCGCTCCTTGGAAGCCCTATACAGCGTTGCTAAGGAACGGTGCTGACTCAATGGCACCTAACAACAACAATAATACTCTTTTGAGTCCAAAATCTTTCAAGGGCTAAAACTCAAACTACTTGTTATTCTCTATTACTTTGAGGCTTTGTAGCAGATATGGTGTCATGCCATAGGGTTTCTGAGGAGTAGCTGGTCTTGAAACACCAACCTTGCAGTTCAAATGGCTTTGCGGTTTGGCGTATTAACCCACAGCACCACACATGCTACAATGAACATGGGTGTGTATGCATTCATATCTCAGTTCTTACATCTTGTGGCTTTATAACAAGCTTGATATAAATCAAATGATGAATTGCATTAGGCAAATCTGTGGCACAAAATCTTTATAAATTGCAAAGATGCACTTGAGGACTAAGGTGCGCCTTACTCAAGCCATGGTATTTTCAATAACCTCATCTGCATGCAAAGCTGGACAGTGAATAAGGAAGATCATAGAAGAATCGGTACATTGGAGTTATGGTGTTGAAGGAGAGTATCGAAACTACTATGGGCTGCCAAAAGAATCAACAGATCTATATTGGAAGAAGTACAGCCAGAGTGCTCCTTGGAGGTCAAGATGGCCAAACTTCATCTTTCTCATAGCTCAGACATATTGTCAGGAGGAACCACTCATGGAGAAAGATATCATGTTTGGTAACGTGAAGGTCAGAGAAAAAGAGGAAGACCCCCAGAGAGATAGATTGGCAAATTGGTAGCACCAATGGCTCAAGTGTGGCAACCATTGTGAGATTGGCCCAGGACCGGGCAGTGTTTCATTCTGTTGTGCATAGGGTTGCTATGCGTCAGTACTGGCTGGATGGCACCTAACCACAACAGATACTAAGTAGAGGGATTGCTGGGTCATACATTATTTCTTTTTCCAACTTTTTGAGAAAGTGCCATATTTTTTTTTTTTTCCACATTGGTTCCCCACAGCAATAGTATCATTTTACAGTACCACCAGCAAAAATCTCTTTACTTGGTATCTGTTGTGGTTAGGCGCCATTCAGCCAGTCCTGGTGTGGTACTGTGGGTTAATGCTCCAGACTGCAAAGTCGTTTGAATCACAAGGTCTCAGCGGTTCAAACTCACCAGCCATTCCTTGGAAACTCTATACAGAGTCACTATGGGTTGGAATCCAATCAACGGCACTTAACAACAACAACAAAAACACCAACAGTGTAGGAGAGTCCCAATCTCTTTATACCTTTGCTAGTATATGTTGTTAACTATTTTTTTTTTCTAACTTTCCTATTAATACTGGGATACGATGACATCTCATTGCTGTTTTGATATATCTCTCTCTAATAGCTAAGGATCACACTATTTTTTAATATTTGTTGGCCACCTGAATGTATACTTTGGTGAAGTGTCTGTTTATGTTTTCTGCCCATTTTTAATCAGATCATTTGTCTTTGTTTTGAGGTGTTGGAATATTCTCTAAATGTTATAGAGTATTCCTTGTCTTATGTTCATTGACAATTTATTTTTCCAGTCTGTTATCTTTTTATGTGAAAATTTTGATGTACATAAATATCTAATTTTCAGGAGGTTCTAGTCTTGTATTTTGTCTTCTGCCATTTGTGTATTTTCAGTTACATTTGATAGTATATTTATATCATGTACCAGAGCCCCTAATTTGTCCATAAGTTTTTATTGATAATCTATATAGTTCTAGGATTTACACTGAGGTCTTTTATCCATGTCGACTTTGTTTCTGTATATGATTTGAGATATGGGTCTTGTTTAATTTTCCTGCAAATGGATTCCATGTTTTGCTAGCACCATTTGTTGAAGAGACTATCTCTTCTCAGTTTAATATATGTTGGTCCTTTGTGAGAGGTCAAGTAAGAATAGGCAGATGAATTGATTTCTGGGTTCTCAATTCTGTTGCATTGATCTATGTGCCTTTCGTTGCACCAATACTAGGCTATTTTGACTATTGTGTTTGTGTAGTGGGTTTTTAGATTAAAAGGTGAAAAGCCTTCAATTTGTTCTTAATTTTTTACTAATATGTTGCATATATGGGGTCTCTTTCCTTTCCATATAAGTGAGTGATTAGTTTTTCCATCTCTTTAAAGAATAATATTGGAATGTGGATAGGAATTGCATTATATCTATATTGCTTTGGGTAGTGTTGACATTTTCACAATGTTAAATTTTTTTATCCACAGGAATAGCATTTTCTTCCACTTTTATAAGTCTCTTTTGGTTTATTGTAGTAGTGTTTCATTGTTTTCCTTATATAGGTCTTTTGTTTCTCTGCTTAGATTTAACCCTAAATATTTCATCATTTGGAGTCTTGGTGTGGCACTGTAGGATAAGCACTTAACTTCAAGGTAGCAATTAAAACTCACCAGCCACTCCTCAGAAACGCAAAACAGGGTCACTATGAGTTGGA
Source organism: Chrysochloris asiatica (assembly GCF_000296735.1). Classification (NCBI taxonomy): domain Eukaryota; kingdom Metazoa; phylum Chordata; class Mammalia; order Afrosoricida; family Chrysochloridae; genus Chrysochloris; species Chrysochloris asiatica. Next base: position 3,423,371 of record NW_006408713.1, read on the forward strand.
ACTGACTTGAAGGCATTTAACAGCAACAACAACAATTTTATCTTTTTGGTGGTTATTATAAATGGTATTTCCCCTCCCCCAATTTTCATTTCCTTATTAGTATAAAGAAATTCAGCTGATTTTTATATGTTGATCTTGTTCCTTGCCACTTTTCTGAATCTTTCAATGAGTTATGATAATTTTATTGATAAGTCTTTGGGATTTTCTAAGCATAGGATCATATCATCTGCAAATAGAGAAAGTTTGACATCTTCTAGGCTAACTTGTGATTGCTGTTAAGTGCCATGGAATCAGTTCTGAGCAAGCCTGTATAGGATTTCCAAGAAGTATCTGATAGGTTTGAACCATCAACCTTGTGGTTAGCCATCTTATAGTGCCACACCATTTGAATGTCTTTGTTGTTGTTAGGTGCCATTGAGTTGGTACCAACTTATCGCGACCCTATGCACAACAGAAGGAAACACTGCCCAGTCTTGCACCAACTATTGTGTAGTAACACAATAGTTACTGTACCTGAGGTCATCGATGCCAGCATTGTACCGATCCATCTCATTTTTGGATCTTCTTCTTTTTCACTAACCCTCTACTTTACCAAACATGATATCCTTCTCCAATGAATAATCCTAGCCAATAATATATCCAAAGTATGAGTGACAAAGTTTCGCCATCTTGAATTCCAAGGAGTACTCTGGTTGTATGTACTTCTTTCATCAGGATCATTGGCTCTAGATCTTATGCAATCTCTTGAAATCATTCAACATTGATAATTTCTGTTTGGTACAATAATTCTGTGTATTTCTTCAATCTTCTTTTGCTGCTTTCTGCATCATTCAATATTTTGCCCATAGAAACCTTCAATACTGCAAGTTTTGGACTGTATTTTTTCTTCACTTCTCTCAGCTTGAGCTGAGCATGTTCTTACCTTATGGATTGATAACTCCAGGTCTTTGCACATTTTGTTATATATTTGACTTTTTTTTCACAAGTTAACATTTTAAAATTTTCTGTTCCGCTCTTGTAACTCCTCACTTCTTCCATTTGTGTAGTCAATAAAACAGAGGTAAACATCTTTCTGGTATTCTCTACTTTTTAGCCAAGATCCATTTGACATCGGCATTGATATCTTTCAGTCCACGTACTTTTCTGAATCTGATTTGGACCTGTGGAAGTTCTCTGTCAATGTATGTTTGCAGCTGTTTTATATTACCTTTAATAAAACTTAATTTGCATTTAATTTCCCTTTTTTGCTTTATGACTGTGGCTAAGATTGAAGCTGGGCCAACCTCACAATCATTATTACACCTGAGGTCATCACTGCCATCACTGCGTCATTCAATCTCTTTGCGGGTCTTCCTCTTTTCTCCGACTCTTCACTTTATGAACCAATATGTTTTTCTACAGTCACTTGTCACTCCTGATAATATGCCCAAAGTATGGGATACAAAATCTTGCCATCCAGGCTTCCAAGGAGCACTCTGACTGTACTTTTTCCAACACAGATTTGTTTATTCTTTTGGCAATCCATGGTAACTTCAATAATCTCCTCCAACTCAAATGCATCAACTTTTCTACGATCTTCCTTATTCACTGACCAACCTTCATATGCACATGAGGTGATTGGAAACACCAAGGCTTAGGTCAGGCACACCTTAGTCCTCAAACTGACATCTTTTGTTGTTTATCATTATAAAGAGGTCTTGTGTAGCAGCTATGCCTAATGCAATGTGTCTTTTCATTTCTTGACTGCAGCTTCCTTGTGTGTAGATGGTTGATCCAAGCAAAATGAAGTCTTTGACAACTTTAGTCTTATCTCCATTTATTTGTTGTTGTTGTTTGGTGTCATCGAGTTTGTACTGACTCATCGAGACCTTAGGCACAGCAGATTGAAACAATGACCAATCCTGGGCAAATATCACTACTGTTGCCACACTTCAATCCATCGATGCTGCCACCTGGCCAATCCATCTCGTTGGGGGCCTTCCTCTTTTTCTCTGACCCTCCACCTTACCAAACATTGTATCCTTCCTTTTCAGTGACTGGTCCCTCCTGACAATATTTCCGAGGTATGAGAGACGAAGTTTGGCCATCTTGGCCTCCAAGGAGCACTCTGGCTACACTTCTTTTTTTTTTTTTTTTTTTAACTTAAATTTTTTTTATTATAGTTTGGAAGGAGTTTACAGAGCAAATGATTTTCCATTCAATAATTCATACACATTTTGTTTTGTGACGTTGATTACAATCCTCACAGTGTAACAGGGCTTTTCCACTTCCTTCCATTTCTATTTGTCCATTTTTCCTGTCCCTTCCTGCCTTTTGATCTTCATCCTTGGATAAATGCTGCCTTCTTGTTCTCACATGGTTGACTGTTCTGAGTGATACCTTCCTGGTGTTACTGTTCACCTTAAAGGCCTGTCTGTTGTCTGACTGAAAGCTGAGCCACAGGGGTGACTTCATGTCTAAACTTGAAGGTATCTAAGGGCCATAGTCTTGGGGTTCCACCAGTCTATATCAGATCAGTAAGCCTGACCTTTTTACAATTTTGAGTTTTGTTCCACATTTTTCTCCCAGTGTACCAAGGACATTATAATGTGCTTCCTTATAGAGCGGTTGATAATGGTATCAGGGCATCATCTAGTTCTTCTGGTCTCAGAGTCATGGAAGCTGAGATTCATGTAGTCCATTGGACTGCTTCTGTGTGTCTTTGATTTTCTTCACTCTTCTTTGTTGTGGGCAGGGAGAGATCAATAATTGCTCCTGAGATAGTTACTCACAAGCTTTAAGATCCCAGTCACTACTCACCAAAGTCGGATGTAGAACATCGTTCTTGTGGATTCTATGATAGGCCAGTTCACCATGGTGTCCCCTATGGTTCTGAGCCTCAAAGCCAAGTAATTCTTTCCCTTAAGGTGTTTGCTTGGATTTTGTAATTTTGCCCCTTGTACACTGTAGTACATTCCTGGATATATTTGCAGCACATATCATAAATGTTGTTGTTGTTAAGTGTCAACAAGTTGCTTCCAACTCATAGTGGCTACACTTCTTGCAAAATGGATCTATTGGTTCTTTTGGCAGCCCATGGCACTTTCAATATTCTTCTCCAATACCGTAACTCAAAGGCATCAGTTCTTCTATGGTCTTCTTTATTCACTGTCCAGCTTTCACATGCTTATGAGGTTATTAAAGATACCATGGCTTGGGGCAGGCACATGTTAGTCCTCAAGCTGACATCTTTGCTCTTCAACACTTTGTAAAGTTCCTGTGCAGCAGATTTGCCTAATGCTGTACGTCATTTGATTTCTTGACTGCTGCTTCTGTGAGTGTTGATAGTTGATCCTAGAAGAATGAAGTCTTTGACAACTTAAATCTTTTCTCCATTGATAAGAATGTTGTTTATTGGTCCAGTGGTGAAGATTTTTGTTTTCTTTACATTGAGATGCAATTCATACCGAAGGCTGTGCTCTTTGATCTTCATCAGTGTATATTTTAAGGCCTTTTCACTTTCGGCAAGCAAAGTTGTATCTTCTGCATATTGCATGCTATTTATGTGTCTTCCCCAAATTCTGATGCCATGTTTTTCTCCATATAACCCAGCGCTTGGGTTTTTCGCTCAGCATGCAAGTTGAAGAATACAACCTTGTCGCACACCTTTCTTAATTTTAAACCATTTATACATATTGTTTATTGGTACAGTGGTGAGGATTTTTGTTTTATTTACATTGAGGTGCAATCCATACTGAAAACTGCTCTGATTTTTATCAGCAAGTATTTTAAGTCCTCTTCGCATTCAGCAAACAAGGTTGAATCATCTGCATATCGGAGGTTGTTAATAAGTCTTCATCCAATCCTGATGCCATGTTTTTCTTTATATAATTCAGTTTCTCAGATTATTTGCTCAGCATACGGATTTAATAAATATGAAGAAAGGCTACAACCCTATTGCACACGTGTCCTAATTTTAAACTATTCAGTGTTCCCTTGTTCTGTTTTAACAACTGCCTCTATGTGCAGGTTCCTAATGAGCACAATTAAGTGTTCTGGAATACTCATACTTTACAATGTTGTCTATAGCTTGTCATGATCCACACAATTGAAAGCCTTTGCGTAGTCAATAAAGCACAGGTAAACATCTTACAAGTATTCTCTGATTTCAGCCAAGATCCATCTGATATCAGCAATAATATCCCTTGTTCCACATCCTCTTTTAAAACCAGCTTGAACTTCTAGCAGTTCTCTGTCCATGTTTTGTTAAAACCATTTTTGGATTATCTTTATTAAAACTTTACTTACATGGGATGTCAATGATATTGTTTGATGAGTTTCCATATTCCTTTGGGACATATCTCTTTGGAATGGGCACAAATATGGATCTCGTTCAGAAAGCTGGCCAGATAGTTTCTTCCAACTTTCATGGCATAGATGAGTCAGTGCCTCCATTGTCATATCAGTTTGTTGAAATATTTCAATTTGTATTCTATCTATCCCTGGTGCCTTCTTCTTTGTCAACATCTTCAATAATCCTTGGACTTATTTCTTCAGTATCATTGGCTATTGATCATATGCTAGCTCTTGAAATGGTTGAAAATAAACCATTTGTTTTTGGTAGAGTGACTCTGTGTTTTCCTTCCTTCTTCTTTTGATGCTTTCTGCATCACTCAAAAATTTGCCCATTAAATGCTTCATTAATGCAAGTTGAAGCTTGAATTTTTCTTCAGTTCCCTGAGTTTGAGAAACACTGAGTGAGTTCTTCCCTTTTGATTTTCTAACTCCAGGTTTTTGCACCTTTCATTATAATATTTGACTTTATCTTCTCGAGCTCACCTTTGAAACTTTCTGTTCAGCTCTTGTACCTCCTTGTTTCTTCCATTTGCTTTAGCATATCTACACTGGAGAACAAATGTCAGAGTCTCTTCTGACATCCATTTTGATCTTTTATTTCTTTCTAGCTTTGATCAAGAGCCAATGATACTTAAGGAGGAAATCCAAAGTGCATTAAAGGAATTGGCAAAGAATAAGGCACCAGGAATTGATGGACTACAACTTGAAATCTTTAAAGAAATTGAGGCAGCACAGGAGACACTCACTCTTCTTTGCCAAGAAATTTGGAAGACAACTATATGGCCGACTGATTGGAAAAGATCCATATTTGTGCCCATTCCAAAGAGAGGTGACCCAATAGAATGTGGAAATCATCAGATAATCGGTTTGATATCTCAAGCGAGTAAAGTTTTACTAAAGGTAATACAGAAACAGCTGTAAACATACATTGACAGAGAACTTCCTGAAGTTCAAGCTAGATCCAGAAGTGGCTGTTGAATGAGGGATATCATTGCTGATGTCTGATGGATCTTGGCTGAAAGCAGAGAATATCAGAAAGATGTTTATCTGTGCTTTATTGACTATGCAAAGGCTTTTGATTGTGTGGATCAGGACAAGCTATGGACAACATTGCAAAGTATGAGTATTCCAGAACACTTGATTGTGCTCATGAGGAATCTGTACCTGGACCAAGAGTCAGTTGTTTGAACAGAACATAGGGACACTGAATGCTTTAAAATTAAGAAAGGTATGAGACAAGGTTGTATTTTTTGCCATACTTATTTAACCTGTATTCTAAGCAAATAATCCGAGAAACTATGTTCTATGAAAAAACAAACAAACAAAAAAAAAACAACGTGGCATCAGGATTGGAGGAAGACTCATTAACAACCTGCGATATGCAGATGATACAACCTTGCTTACTGAAAGTGAAGAGGCCCTAAAATATATACTGATGAAAATCCAAGAGCACAGCCTTCGGTATGGATTACATCTCAATGTAAAGAAAACAAAAATCCTCATCATTGGACCTATAAACAGCATTAATATCAATGGAGAAAAGATTGAAGTTGTCAAGGACTTCATTCTTCTTGGATCAACTATCAACACTCACAGAAGCAGCAGTCAAGAAATCACACGACGTATTGCATTAGGCAAATATGCTGCACAAGACCTTTTTAAAGTGTTGAAGAACAAAGATGTCAGCTTGAGGACTAAGTTGCGCCTGACCCAAATCATGGTATTTTCAATAACCTCATATACATGCGAAAGCTGGACAGTGATTATGGAAGACCATAGAAGAATTGATGCCTTTGGGTTATGGTATTGGAGAAGAATATTAAAAGTGCCATGGGCTGCCAAAAGAACCAATAGATTCATTTTGCAAGAAGTGCAGCAAGAGTGCTCCTTGGAGGCCAAGATGGCCAAACTTCGCCTCTCATACTTTGGACATATTGTCAGGAGGGACCAGTCACTTGAGAAGGACATCATGTTTGGTAAGGTGGAGGGTCAGAGAAAAAGAGAAAGACTCTCAATGAGATGGATTGGCCAAGTGGCAGCATTGATGGACTCAAGAGTGGCAACAGTAGTGAGGTTGGCCCAGGATCAGGCAGCATTTCGTTCTGCTGTGCATAAGGTCATCATGAGTCCATAATGACTGGATGGCACCTAACGGCAACAGCAACATTCTTCTTGTGGCACTGCAGGCTAATGCGCTAGACTACAAAGTTGGTTTGAACTGCAATATTGGAGGTTCAAGCTCACCAGTCGCTTCTTGGAATCCCTCTGGAGGGTCGCTATGGGTCAAAACCGACTCAACGGCAATTAACAACAACAACAACATGTCTTCTTAATGATTTTTTACTTTCTTCCTGTATAATGTTCTTGATGTCATTCCACAACCCTTCTAGTCTTTGGTGTTTAGTGTCTTATATCTCAAATTTGTTCCTCAGATGATCTCTAAATCCAGGTGAGATATATTCAAAGCCATATTTTGTTTCTACGGGATGTGTTGTCATTTTATTCAGTGTCAGTCTGAATTTTCTATAGATAAAATTTTTGAACAACTAAAGGATTTTGTTGATAGAATCCTTCCATATCACAAGTTGAGATTGGAATTTTTTCTTTAATTAGGTCACCTTTAGATATGCTGAGCATGTTCTTCATAGTGTTCTGTTTTTATCCTTTTTCTTTCCATTGGTTCTATTGTGATGTTTCTGAATCATTTTATATTCTTGTTATTTTTGCCTTCAAAAAATATTTTAAAAGGTTTTATTTTATTAAACCTTTCAAAGAAACATATTCTTATCTTGTTGATTCTTTCCATTATGTTCCTTCTTGTTATTTCATTTATTTCTACTCTAGCCTTTATGATTTATTTTCTTCTGGTCACTTTACTATTTCTTTTTGTTGTTGTTGTCGTCCAGTTGTTTGAGATATTGGATTAAAGTGTTGATTTTAGGTCTGTCTTCTTTTATGTGTTGTTGTTGTTGTTGTTGTTAAGTGCCATCAAGTCAGGTTCCGCCCCATAGCGACCCTGTATAGGTTTTCAGAGGAGCAGCTGGTGAGTTCAAATAGGAGGCCTCCCGGTTCAAGTGGGCCTTGCAGTCCAGTCCATTAACCAACAGCACCACACCAGGATGTCTTCTTTTTGGATTTGTGTATTTATTAGTAGAAATTATCCTTGTAGTATTGCTTTGTCAGTGTTTCAACGAGTTTCATATGTTGTGTTTTCATTTTCATTTGGTTCAAGGACTCTCTTTATTTCATTTTTTAATTTGTTCTGTTATCCAGTAGCTATTAAACTAATTAAATGTCCATGTATTTGTTTTTTTATATGATGTTCCTATTTTCTAATTCTAATTTTATAGCATTATCTGAGAAAATATTTTGTAGTTTTTTGGTGCTTTAAAATGTATTGATGTTTGCTTTGTTGCCTAACATAGGATCACTGAATCTTAAATGCCATCTTTTCAGCTTGACCCCATCCATATTGATCATGGTCTTTTGCTATTCAGGATATTATGTACCACCTCATTTTTATCATCGTAAAAGTCCAAGTGAATGTTGTCTTTGGTATTCTCACAGCTCTTACTCTGAAGGAAACTGTAACCCAGTGAAGCCAAAGTGTTGGCCCCAAACTGCACAGAGAGTCAGTGGCAGGTCTGGGATTGAAACTCAGTCATCTGACTTGGATCCTCTGTTGTTCTGGTCACACTTCAGTGTGCAGTTGAACAGGAAGTTGTTTTTCAAAATCCACTCAATTCTTAGGAAGAAACAAGTTATGAAGAATGAGTAGTACCAAATACTATTTTTTTATTCCCTCAATCACAACCCTAAGTTGTTCCAGACTCAGTTTCCACTCCCTTCTTTCAGTGTTGGTTTGCCTTGTGATGATACTGTGTTCACTTATCTGAGAGGAGGGTTGTGGGTAAGAATGACTTTTTTGTTGTTGTTTTAATATCTGATACCTGTATCAGAAACCCTCTGGTTGATTCTGACAAATGGCGACCCCATGTATGAGGGAGATTCTAAACGTTCATGGAGTAATCCCATTATTTTTCATTCCATTTCCCCAAGATGTTTGTAAAGCCTCCTCACATGGTAGAGTAGAACTGTACTCCACAGAGTTTTCAATGCCCGATTTTTCAGAAGTAGATTACCTGACCTTTCTCCCTGAGTGCCCCATACCTCCAATATTTCAGTTAATAACCAAATGTGATAGCCAATTGTTCAGTGAGGGACTCCTTAGCATCTAATAAATAATGTTAAAGCAGATGTGTGTAGCACCCAGGAGCAGGATAGACAATGTCAAATGGTGAGTCTGAGTCAACCTGCATATAGCGCTCACTGTGCTTTGCTCCTACCACCTTAGTTTGCTCCATAACCTAATAAGGAGTATGTGAACCTCAGGGTAAAAATAAAATAAATAAAAAGGAAACAAATGACCAGAGTGAGTTATCTCTCACTGGGAAGAATGTCGTCGTCAGGTGCCATCGAGTCGGAACCGACTCATAGCGACCCCATGCACAGCAGAACGAAACAATGTCTGATCCTGGGCCAACCTCACTACCGCCGCCACACTTGACACCATCAATGATGTCACCTGGCTGATCCATCTCATTGGGGGTCTTCCTCTTTTTCTCTGACCCTCCACCTTACCCAGCATGACATCCTTCTCCAGTGACTGTTCTCTTCGGACAATGTGTCCTAGACGAAGCTTAGCCATCTTGGCCTCCAAGGAGCACTCTGGTTGCGCTTCTTCCAAAACAGATCTATTGGATCTTTTGGCAGTCCATGGCACTTTCAGTATTCTCCTCCAACACCACAACTCAAAGGCATCAATTCTTCTACGATCTTCCTTATTCACTGTCCAGCTTTTACATCCATATGAGGCTATTGAAAATACCATGGCTTGGGTCAGGCGCACCTTAGTCCTCAAGCTGACATCTCTGCTCTTCAATACTTTAAAAAGTTCCTGTACAGCAGATTTGCCCAATGCAAAACGTCATCTGATCTCTTGACTGCTGCTTCCGCGAGTGTTGATAGTTGATCCAAGAAGAATGAAGCCCTTGACAACCTCAATCTCTTCTCCATTGATAAGAATGCTGTTTATTGGTCCAGTGGTGAGGATTTTTGTTTTCTTTACATTGAGTTGTAATCCATACATAAGGTTGTGCTCTTTGATCTTCATCAGTAAATATTTTAAGTCCTCTTCACTTTCAGCAAGCAAGGTTGTATCATCTGCATATCTCAGGTTGTTAATAAGTCTTCCTCCAATCCTGTTGCCACATTTTCCTTCATAGAACCCAGCTTCTCGTATTATTTGCTCAACATACATATTGAACAACACTGGTGAAAGAACACAACCCTGTCACACACCTTTCCCAATTTTAAAACATTCAGTGTTCCCATGCTGTGTTCGAACAACTAACTGCCTCTTGGTCCAGGTAAAGATTTCTCAGAAGTACAATTAAGTGGGTTATCTCTCACTGGGAGGAATATTTAGGTGCATTTAGAATTTGTGACTGTAGGGGATAGAGAACTTAGTTTTGAAGTACTTTCAAACATAGATTTGGTGATGTCAACAGTATGAATCCACTGACTCCTTTTCCATGGAACTAGCACAGACTTTGCATTGTCAATCCAGAACTCCTTTTCATTTCCTTTTGCAAGTGGAAGTAGCTTGCAGGATTCAGAGAGTAAGTTTTTCTTCAGAAGCTTGGGGGAAAATAAATGCCTCACAGTGTACAACAACCTGGCTGTTCCCATTGTCATTTTTGTTCATGGGCAGATGTCCATCTGACTTCTGCAGTGTTGCCATTCTCACTGTTAGCTTAGAGTAATTATCTACAGCTGAGGACTTTCAGCCCCTCTTGAAACATGGTGTGTCACAGTCAGTAAAGGTTTACGGAAGGTCAAGCATTGGTGTCAGCAGTAGGGTTTGGTACACATACCTGCAGCAAGGTACTTAGCCATACAGTCAGGGACTCCAGGAAAAGAGAAGATTGGGAGATGGGATGGTGGTGGAATAAGGTCATTACCAGCCTGATTTCAAGGAAGTAAAATAGGGGACAAGTTCTCCTGTGGTTCTGGGTCTTACTAATGTTCCTGAGATGAGAAATAAAAGTGACCACCTGGCTATATGAATCAATAAACCGTAAGGGAAGGAGAAAACATACTCAGGAAAAATGAAAACTTCTAGCATCTGGGAACTGATGATAAAATCACATCTGGAAACAAAATAAAATGGTGGTTTTAGACTCTAACTTCTGCAATGTGCTAGGGTACTTAAAACCTAAGCAGTGAGTTCTGGTAGCACTTTGAGAAAATAAAGCAAAGCCAAAACAAAAAATTTAAGTGCTTTCAAATATAAGTGGTTGACTTTAAAGGTTCCAGTTATTTCCTTCCATCGAAAAAAAGGATCCTCAGCATAGAAAATGATACCGCATATGTCAAAGTGACTAAGAGTTTCCAGCACAGAGTAGACTTTCTGGATTTGATTCCAGACCCAATGTTTTCATGTGGACAGACCTTGGGTTCATTCATTCCTTAATTTCTCTGAGTGGCTAGAGGAGATGGCTCAGATCACTTTCAAGGGTCAAAGTACCCATCACTCACTATCTGTGTATGAGTGACACCACACAGATAGCTTGTGATTGGCTAGAGTGGGAAATTGACATTATAGTGAAGAGCAAAGGCTACACATTAAATATTTTATTCCCTTGATAGAAAAATGCTAAATAATTACCAGCATATTCACTACTTTTCCAAATGACTATAGAGCATATTCCTCCATGTTCCTTCTTATGCAAACTTCTCTTGAACATTGGTTTGTTTCTCTGTGCAATGGGAATCACAGCTTTATTGAATCCATGCTAGCCGTGGGGAAATTAAATGAGATATTTGTACAAGGTTCAGCACTGTGTTGGGCACATGTGTATACATGGATTTGCTATTATTTAATTAGTAGCCACAGCTTTTGGACTGGGCACCTGAACTTAGGTCAAAATCAGTTTTATAGCTTGTCCTGTGCTGAGAACGCAAAGTTCAGGGGCAAAGAATCACAGCAATGTGTCTGCATGGAATAGCAGATGTCGCCTAGAAGAAAAAGAAACTTCTCCACATTCGTGTTCAAGGTGAATTCTGTACAATTTGTGGAGAGAAATATAAAACCCAGCAAGAAGTGTCAGTGATGGAGCAAATAAAAGCTCAATGAGTCACAGGCACTGCGGGCCTCCAGCTTCTACAGGTTCTCCATGAAATTGTGAGAAGCAGGTGTCAGAAAGGCCCCCTCCCCGTCCGCCTTCTGCAGCTCCACAAGTACCAGGCGTCGGGCACTTCGGAAGCTTGGACGCCTTTTAAACATGTGCTTCCTTCTAGCTGGCACACATCTGATGCAAGCAGATATGGGCACTGTGGGGAAGGAGAAGAAGGCAAACTTTCTTAACCGTATGGTAAGCTCTAGTTTCCAAAAGATTTACATTCATGTTCAACAAGCACATAAAACCCTATTTGCAATGTATTTGTTATTATGACTGGAGCTCAGCTCAGGCATATCCATTTGGATGGTGTCTCCTGATTCCCATAGGAGTATAACATGGTCTGGCACTGTGGGTTAATGCATTGGACTAAAAAGTCAGTTTGAACTGCAAGATTGGAAGTTCAAGCTCACCACCTGCTCCTTGGAAACCCTATACAAGGTCACTATGAGTCTAAATAGACTCGATGGCACTTAACAACAACAATATAGCATGGCTGGTAAATGCAACTTCTTTTTAGATACAGTATCTGCAACTTGTAGTTACCCTAAATATCATTCTCTGGAATTATTTTTCAGGTGTTGTTAAGTTGTTAAGTGTCATGGAGTCGATTCTGACCCATAGTGACCCTGTATAGGGTTTCCGAGGAACAGCTGGTGAGCTTGAACTGCCAACCTTGCAGTTTAAGTGACTTTGCAGTCTGACACATTAGCCCACAGTAGTTGCCTTTTTTTCCCTCAAACAATGCCTCTTAATCACTTGTTTGAGCCATTCTGTCTGTTTCTTCGTGTGAACAGAAATTGTTGATTCCAAGTTATTGCGGTGGTTTTGGATTTGTGTTAAACTGATGATTGTATGCTTGTGTATCCTTAGGCACTCAACAACTGACTCCTGGGAAGTCTGGTGATGGGATAGAAGCTTATGCTTCCACAAAAGTTCAAGATGGCTGTGCTGAATATGGCCAGCTGACACACATCACCTGTCTTCTTCTTTTTAATCCCTCCAAGTAATTGCTTCTTCTAGTGAAGGCTAGGCCAGGGCTGGCCAAAGGTGGCTCCGCAGTTTTAGATCAGGGTTCATGGGAATCCAGGCACTGGGGTTGGTGGCGATAGCTCCCCAATTGCTTTGATGCGACTCATAACTACAACACTCATCTCTACGGAGCTCCGACCACTGGAAGAGTGGGAACTGTCCTGGGGGTACATGCACATGGGGCTTGACCATGACTCTGGTCACCAGGGGAAGGTGGGGAACAAAAAAAAATTGCAACTTTATCTCTACAAGCTGTCAGTATGTTTCTGCAAGACCAATATTCTCTCTTATCTCTGAAGCTGCTCATAAAAGGCACAGATCACCAGTTTGCTTCTAGTAAGCATTCAATCTACTTCTCTATCCCTTCATCTGAAATTCAGGGTTCTAGGACTTCCATCTCCACCTATTTCATGTTGTTTTCTTTAGCTTTGCTGTAGAAGATCTGTATAGCCTTACTGTTTAGTCTGTCATCTTGCTGCCTCTCTATACTATATGAGGTTCTTCACACATAACTAGTCTGGTCTTCTTTTATCAGTGTTCTGTCAGTTCAACCTGTTCTTGACATGGTCTTTAAATTTAGGTGGAATACATTCAGGGTCTTATTTTAGCTCTGCTGGCCTTGTTATAATTTTCTTCAGCTTCAGCCTGAACTTGAATATGAGAAAATGTTATCTATTCCAGTCAGTCCCTGGTTTGATTTGATAGATGATATTGAGCTTCCTCATTGTCTCTTCCCATGGATCTAGTCAATTTGATTCCTGAGTGCTCCTTCTGGTAAGTTCCATGTGTAAAACTGCTGTTTATGTTTTTGAAAAAGGTATTTTCAATAAATAAGTTGTTGGTCTTAAAACTTTTAACATGTGATCTCCAGCATTGTTTTTATCACCATAGTCATAGTTTCCAAAATGGATCCTTCCTCTGTTTCCACCTTTCACATTCCAATTACCAGAAATTATCAATGCATCTTTTTATTTTTAAGCTTTTATTGTGAGTTGAGTGATAGTTTACATGGGAGAACATCGGTTTTGTACTCAATCAATTGTATTTTGTTTCATTGCAAGTATTACAATCT
>NW_006408713.1:3437790-3439179 GCF_000296735.1 Chrysochloris asiatica
GGCTTCATTTATCTATACCTAAAATGCTACATTGTTCTTAATATTCCTATATACTTTCAGGAGGAAGAAGAGCATCTGGGTTAAACGGCTTATATTCAGAGGTGGTTTAATAGGGCTGCCACTGATCAACCCAGGGTCTGCGTATGCTGTCCCCAGCATATAATCATTTAAACAACCAAATGGCACATTTTTCAAGCAAGCCTCCTGCCCACCAGCACACAACTTTTCTCTTTCCATGAGTCAACAGTCCTCAGCTACTCTATCTCTCCATGCCATCACCTCCGCCTCAATCTCTGGTATCCATGCTTCTCTGGTTAGCATCTCATGTGCTGCTCATGCTCTTCTCTCTTGATGGTCCTACGGTCCTCTGTTCCTGGAATATAAGATTAACTACTCCCAGTCTTTTGTTATACAACTACTACCTTTAGGATTGTGACAATCACTATTAGTCATGATAACAGTTACTCACTACTGATTCCAAAGATTTCTATCCCCATCTCCTTTCACCCGACCCATCTAGACAATATGAAAACTATCCAGTGGAGATTCTACCTTGCCCTGCACACTCTGAAACTAAAGTCCCTTTTGAAAACTTGTAAGCTAGCCACTTTGTGATTTTTAGTTCTCCCTTTCCCATTTTAGGTAGTGAATGTCTAAGTTGCTTGTCCCTATCAAACCTGTGTACTGAGGGAATAGTTTTGATCCTTGATGTGAAGACTCTCTGTTGGTATTTTAAGCACTGCATCCATAAGTAAATGTCAAGTTCATCAAATTGTAGCAAGTTACACTTGCTTCCTGTATCAAACGTCTTTATCTTCCTCTAGTTGATTTCTGGTTATAAAGCCATTGAGGCTAAGTCAAACGGGTACTATCTGAAAGTTGGGACGTTCTTGTGTCTTCCCCCACTTCATATCAACTGGACATTTCACTCTCAGCTGTAGTCCACCATGGCTTGGACAGTGTCCATGGGCTCAGGAGTTCCTAAGTCTCTCCAAACTTCAAACCAATTGTATTGGGTGTGATAAATGTCTTGTTTCATTCTTTTGCATAAAGATTTCCACTTTTGCCAGCATTATCTGTTGAAGAATGAAGAGATCTGTGTTAGAAGAAGTGCAGCCAGAGTGCTCCTTGGAGGTCAGGATGGCCAAACATTGTCTCTCATACTTCACATATTGTCAGGAGGGACCAGTCGCTGGAGAAGGATATCATGTTTGGTAGGTGGAGGGTCAGAGAAAAAGAGGAAGACCCCCAGTGAGATGGATTGGCAAAGTGGCAGCATCAATGGGCTCAAGCATGGCAACAGTAGTAAGGTTGGCCCAGGATTGGGCAGTGTTTTGTTCTGCTGTGCATAAGGTCGCTATAAGTCAGTACCAACTCGATGGCACCTAA
>NW_006408713.1:3439464-3440621 GCF_000296735.1 Chrysochloris asiatica
AGCGCTTTGTCTATCCAGGGACTCTCTCCTTTCCATATAAAGTGTGTAATAGCTTTTCCATCTGTTTAAAGAATGTCATTGGAATCTGGATTGGGATGGCGTTATATCTGTAGATTGCTTTGGGTAGTATTGACATTTCCACAATGTTAAGTCTTCCTGTTAAGGAACATCGTATATTCTTCAATTTTTGTAAATCTCTTTTGGCTTCTTGTAGTAGTGTTTTGTAGTCTTTTTTGTATAGGTCTTTTTTTCCCTTTTTTTGGATTTATTCCTAAATGTTTCATCTTTTGGATGACTATTGAAAATGGTATTGCTTTCCTAATTTTCTTTTCATCTCGGTCATTATTAGTATATATGAATCTGATAGATTTTTGTATGTTGATTTTGTATCCTGGCACTTTGCTGAATCTCTCAATGAGTTCTAGTAGTTTTTTGTTTGTTTGTTTGTTTTTTGTTTTTTACTGAGTCTTTGGGTTTCTATGTATAGGATCATATCATCTACAAATAGAGTTTTACTTCTTTTTTACCCATTTGAATGCCTTTAATTTCCCTATCTTGCCTTATAGCCCTGGCTAAGACTTCCAATACAATGTTGAAAAGGCATGGTGATAAATGGCATCCTTGTCTGGTTCCTATTTTCAAAAGGAATGTTTTCAGTTTCTCTTCATTGAGAATGATGTTGGCTGTTGGTTTTGTATATATGATATTAATTACATGGAGGAATTTGCCCTCATTTCGTGCTTTATTAATTTTTTTAAATCAGTAATGGAAGTCAGATTTTGTCAAATACCTTTTCTGTATCAATCAATATGATCATGTTTTTTTTTTTTTTTTTCTTATTTATATTGTGGATTACATTGATTGTTTTTCTAATGTTGATTCATCCTTGTATCCCTGGTATGAATCTCCCTTGGTCATGATGTGTTATTTTTTTGATGTGTTGTTGAATTCTATTGACTAGAAATTTGTGGAAAATTTTTGCATCTGTGTTCCTGAGGGATATTGGTCTATAATTTTATTTTTTATTGACGTTCTTCCCCAGATTTGGTATGAGGGTTATACTTGCTTCATAAAATGCATTAGGAAGTTTTCATATTTTTTTATATTTGGACAATTTTGAGTAGAATTGGTGACAGCTCTTCCCTGAATGATTGGTA